>NC_069503.1:470743611-470801111 GCF_027579735.1 Bombina bombina
GAGTGCACGTAAACTAGAATGGGTGGAAAAAGTGTAAACAACCGCCGTTAATAAACACTGCATTAAATCACACATTGAAGTATGTACCGCTGAACCCCTTGCTGGCCGCTGTTAAAATAAAAAATAAAAAAAAAGCTTTAGACCTGCTGGGGTCTGCTTGCCCGCAGCAGGGCTAAATGTAAAAAAAAAAAAATCACATGCCCGGCCCAAAAAACTGCATGTCCTGGGCGTTGTGCGATAGGAATTGCGCATCCCTGTAGTGTAATGGTGTGGGGGATATTTTCTTGGCACACTTTGGGCCCCTTAGTACCAATTGAGCATTGTTTAAATGCTACGGCATACCTGAGTATTGTTGCTGACCGTGTCCATCCCTTTATGACTACAGTGTACCCATCTTCTGATGGCTACTTCCAGCAGGATAATGCACCATGTCACAAAGCTCAAATCATCTCAAACTGGTTTCTTGAATGAGTTCACTGTACTCCAAAGGCCTCCACAGGCACTAGATCTCAATCCAATAGAGCACCTTTGGGATGTGGTGGAATGGGAGAATTGCATAATGGATGTGCAGCCGACCAATTTGCAGCATCTGCGTGATGCTATCATGTCAATATGGACCAAAATGTCTGAGGAATGTTTCCAACACCTTGTTGAATCTATGCCATGAAGAATTAAGGCAGTTCTGAAGGCAAAAGGGGATACTGCCCGGTACTAGCAAGGTGTAACTAATAAAGTGCCTGGTGAGTGTATATCAAAGTGTGCATAACCAGAGAAACAGCTATCTACAGCTTCATAACCAAAACACATCAAACATACACACCTGAACCAAATTTTAATTGGTTGAAATAATGCTCAATCTTATTAACACAAATGGGTACCACACTATAGTTTTACGATAGTAATTTATAACTGTGGAGCCTTTTTTTCCACATTTTCTTTTTCAAATCTCCCAAAATACTGGAGCTCTGCTTCACTGTGGATCTTATGGCTCTCCAAACAGAATACAATGACCGATTCTGTGTCTGCAGAACCAATAACCTGAAACATTTGTTCTGCCCTAAGCTTCAGTTGTTCCTTTCCCCTAACCTATGTTTTCCTCACAGATATCATGATACCCAGAATCCTTAAGAAATTGAAGCATGATCTTCAGTGGAAAATTCTCATTTGTGCATTCTAGCCACAAGATGCTTGATTTGCACATGTGGTCCTACTTTGTGCAGGTTCTTCATCAGTCTCCTACAGAGTCTAGACCTCTTTTCTCCTTTACCTTGATGTGCAAGCTTATTGTCCTGCTGCCTGGTTACTGCATCCATAATTCAGGCACACAAGGTTTCTTCTTATTCGTTAATAAAGGAAATCAACGTGTAAAGATGCACAGAACCACATTTTATTATCAAACAAATGCCTTTTCAAAATGTGTTTAACCCCTTTCAAGGTCCCAATGATTTTATTATTTTGACCTTTCTAGATTTAGTTTTGACCCCCTTCTCAATTGTGTCTTTAAAGTAATACAGTATTCCTCTATTGAGCCCATATTCGCCTGCTGCTGAAAATGCTCGCCTCCTTTTCCCACCAAAATATTTATGGGAACATGCTGTTCTTCTACCAAAAGTGGTGTGATATACTCTTTCTCACTCTCTCATGTCTAATGTCAGTAAATAAGATCTAATTAAAACCTCTTACATTCTGCAGAAAAAGCGAAGGACTCAGTGGGAGAGTTTTAAGGAAACTTCCTTTCCTGGCACATGCACTTTACTTACAAGTAAGTATATTTGAGTTAATTTCGATCTTTAATGCTTCAGTGGTGGGCAACAGGCATCTTTATTTTTGCATGTTGTCTTTTCAGATAAAGTTTTCCTACTTCCACTATTATATCCTTTAGACCAAGAAAACCTTTCCATATCTTGCAGCATAATTTCAATATGTACCCCTACTATAAACTTCTGTCAACCAATAAAACAATTCTCTATAAATATTCTGATGTTCTGTATTAAAGGAACAATAAAGTCAGGTTATTATTCTGTCAACCAATTAGAGCTGTGAGTCTTGAGCTCCTTTCCCACAGATCAGTTGTGCATTTTTTTTTATTTTCACGTTTTATTAAGTTATAGCTTTACAATATCATTGTTCACAAAGGTATATCAAGTAGTATGCATCAATAATTATCATAACCTAGGCTAACAGAGCAACATTTAGTTGTTTTTGGTCTTCTAATGCGTTAAATAAACAAGGTGGCATATAAAGAACATAAAAACTTCATAAAGAGTCCAGATATTCATCCCATTATTACTGGATTCAAGAAATATCCAGAACATTTAATTATAAAATAGATTTGGCTCTACTTACAGTAGTTGTCAAAAAAGCATTTGACTCTATCAGTTGGGACCATCTATCATTAGACAATTTTGTTTTAAAGGGCCCCTTTTTTAATTGTATCCGCGCAATATACAAAAATTCTTCCTCTTATCTATTAATGGTGAGCTGACCCTTAAGATAACTTTATCTAAGGAACTAGACGGAGATGTCTCTTGTCACCATTGCTCTTTAATAAAGCAATAGAGCCTTTGGCAATCTTATTGAGAAAAGAGCTGAAAGGGATCACGTTGGGAGGTAAGAATATTATCCTTTCTTTATATGCAGACAATCTATTGCTCTTTTTGAGTGATAATAAACAGAGTATTCCTTGCCTTCTGAATACTGTTAACAGTTATAGCTCTTTCTTGGGTTTATAAAATTAACCAGGAGAAATCAGAAATGCTTTGGATTCACAAGACAAAAAATAGTTTAGGAAGTCACCCATGTAAGGTTGTAGATAAGATTAAATATTATAATTGGATTTTCTGGTTAAATATGAGGTAGGCTGGTTACTGGAAAATGTTACTTTCTTTCATGTAATTGGCAAGAGTCCATGAGCTAGTGACATATGGGATATACAATCCTACCAGGAGGGGCAAAGTTTCCCAAACCTCAAAATGCCTATAAATACACCCCTCACCACACCCACAATTCAGTTTTTACAAACTTTGCCTCCTATGGAGGTGGTGAAGTAAGTTTGTGCTAAGATTTCTACGTTGATATGCGCTTCTCAGCATTGTTGAAGCCCGATTCCTCTCAGAGTACAGCGAATGTCAGAGGGACGTGAAGGGAGTATCACCTATTGAATACGAAGATTTCCCTAACGGGGGTCTTTTTCATGGGTTCTCTGTTATCGGTCGTAGAGATTCATCTCCTACCTCCCTTTTCAGATCGACGATATACTCTCAAATTTACCATTACCTCTACTTGACTACTTTTGCATTTGCGGGTATTAGGCCCGCGGGTGCGTCAAATGTTAGACTTTATGGCGTCTTTTTTGGTGCAAACTTTTTGGCGCGGGAAATTACGTTTTTTGACGCAACTTTGTCATTTCCGGCGTCACACGTGACGTCGAGACCTTTCACACAGCGGCGTCATTAGTAACGCAAGTGTGTCATTTCCGGTCAATTTTGGCGCCAAAAAACATTGCTGCCTGATGTCGGTTCTACCAAAGCTAAGTGCATTTGTTGCAAAATTGTAGAAATTATTCCACCGAATGTCATTTGTAATAGTTGTCATGATAAACTTTTACATGCAGATAGTGTTTCTATCAGTAATAGTACATTGCCAGTTGCAGTTCCTTCAACTTCTAATGTGCGTGATATACCTGTAAATTTCAAAGAATTTGTTTCTGAATCTATTATGAAGGCTTTGTCTGCATTTCCACCTTCTAATAAACGTAAAAGGTCTTTTAAAACTTCTCATTTAGCTGATGAAATTTCAAATGATCAACAACATAATAATTCATCCTCTTCTGATGAGGATCTATCTGAAACAGAAGATCCTTCCTCAGATATTGACACTGACAAATCTACTTATTTATTTAAAATAGAGTATATGCGTTCTTTATTAAAAGAAGTGTTAATTACTTTGGATATTGAGGTAACCAGTCCTATTGACGTTCAGTCTAATAAACGTTTAAATGATGTTTTTAAACCTCCTGTGGTTTCCCCAGGTGTTTTTCCCATTCCTGAGGCTATTTCTGATATGATTTCTAGGGAATGGAATAAGCCAGGTACTTCCTTTGTTCCTTCTTCAAGGTTTAAGAGATTATATCCTTTACCAGCAAAATCTATAGAGTTTTGGGAAAAGATCCCCAAAGTTGATGGGGCTATTTCTACTCTTGCTAAACGTACCACTATTCCTATGGAAGATCGCACTTCCTTTAAGGATCATTTTGATAGGAAGCTTGAATCTTATCTAAGGAAGGCCTATTTATATTCAGGTCATCTTCTCAGACCTGCTATTTCTTTGGGTGATGTTGCGGCCGCATCAACTTTCTGGTTGGAAAATTTAGCGCAACATGAATTGGATTCTGACATATCTAGCATTGTTCGCTTACTGCAACATGCTAATCATTTTATTTGTGATGCCATTTTTGATATTATCAAAATTGATGTTAGATCCATGTCTTTAGCTGTATTAGCTAGAAGAGCTTTGTGGCTTAAATCTTGGAATGCTGATATGACATCTAAATCTAGATTACTATCTCTTTCTTTCCAAGGTAATAAATTTATTTGGTTCTCAGTTGGATTCTATAATTTCAACTATCACTGGAGGAAAAGGAGTTTTCTCCAACATAGGTGTGTCCGGTCCACGGCGTCATCCTTACTTGTGGGATATTCTCCTCCCCAACAGGAAATGGCAAAGAGCCCAGCAAAGCTGGTCACATGATCCCTCCTAGGCTCCGCCTTCCCCAGTCATTCTCTTTGCCGTTGTACAGGCAACATCTCCACGGAGATGGCTTAGAGTTTTTTAGTGTTTAACTGTAGTTTTTATTATTCAATCAAGAGTTTGTTATTTTAAAATAGTGCTGGTATGTACTATTTACTCTGAAACAGAAAAGAGATGAAGATTTCTGTTTGTAAGAGGAAAATGATTTTAGCAACCGTTACTAAAATCGATGGCTGTTTCCACACAGGACTGTTGAGAGGAATTAACTTCAGTTGGGGGAAACAGTGAGCAGACTTTTGCTGCTTGAGGTATGACACATTTCTAACAAGACGATGTAATGCTGGAAGCTGTCATTTTCCCTATGGGATCCGGTAAGCCATTTTTTATTACATAAAGAAAAAGAGGCTTCACAAGGGCTTTTAAGACTGTAGACATTTTCTGGGCTAAAACAATTTATATATAAGTATATTTTATACCCCATAGCCTTGAGGAATTATTTTAATCTTGGGAACTATGTAAAATAACCGGCAGGCACTGTATTGGACACCTTATTCTCTAGGGGCTTTCCCTAATCATAGGCAGAGTCTCATTTTCGCGCCTCTATTGCGCACTTGTTTTTGGGAAGCATGACATGCAGATGCATGTGTGAGGAGCTCTGATACATAGAAAAGACTTTCTGAAGGCGTCATTTGGTATCGTATTCCCCTTTGGGCTTGGTTGGGTCTCAGCAAAGCAGATACCAGGGACTGTAAAGGGGTTAAATATAAAAACGGCTCCGGTTCCGTTATTTTAAGGGTTAAAGTTTCCAAATTTGGTGTGCAATACTCTTAAGGCTTTAAGACACTGTGGTGAAATTTTGGTGAATTTTGAACAATTCCTTCATACTTTTTCACATTTGCAGTAATAAAGTGTGTTCAGTTTAAAATTTAAAGTGACAGTAACGGTTTTATTTTAAAACGTTTTTTGTACTTTGTTATCAAGTTTATGCCTGTTTAACATGTCTGAACTACCAGATAGACTGTGTTCTGTATGTGGGGAAGCCAAGGTTCCTTCTCATTTAAATAGATGTGATTTATGTGACACAAAATTTAGAGAAAATGATGCCCAAGATGATTCCTCAAGTGAGGGGAGTAAGCATGGTACTGCATCATCCCCTCCTTCGTCTACGCCAGTCTTGCCCACACAGGAGGCCCCTAGTACATCTAGTGCGCCAATACTCCTTACTATGCAACAATTAACGGCTGTAATGGATAATTCTATCAAAAACATTTTAGCCAAAATGCCCACTTATCAGCGAAAGCGCGACTGCTCTGTTTTAGAAAATACTGAAGAGCATGAGGACGCTGATGATATTGGTTCTGAAGTGCCCCTACACCAGTCTGAGGGGGCCAGGGAGGTTTTGTCTGAGGGAGAAATTTCAGATTCAGGGAAAATTTCTCAACAAGCTGAACCTGATGTGATTACATTTAAATTTAAATTGGAACATCTCCGCGCTCTGCTTAAGGAGGTGTTATCTACTCTGGATGATTGTGAGAATTTGGTCATTCCAGAGAAATTATGTAAAATGGACAAGTTCCTAGAGGTCCCGGGGCCCCCCGAAGCTTTTCCTATACCCAAGCGGGTGGCGGACATTGTAAATAAAGAATGGGAAAGGCCCGGTATACCTTTCGTCCCTCCCCCCATATTTAAAAAATTGTTTCCTATGGTCGACCCCAGAAAGGACTTATGGCAGACAGTCCCCAAGGTCGAGGGGGGCGGTTTCTACTCTAAACAAACGCACCACTATACCCATAGAAGATAGTTGTGCTTTCAAAGATCCTATGGATAAAAAATTAGAAGGTTTGCTTAAAAAGATGTTTGTTCAGCAAGGTTACCTTCTACAACCAATTTCATGCATTGTTCCTGTCACTACAGCAGCGTGTTTCTGGTTCGATGAACTAGAAAAGGCGCTCAATAATAATTCTTCTTCTTATGAGGAGATTATGGACAGATTTCATGCTCTCAAATTGGCTAATTCTTTCACCCTAGACGCCACTTTGCAATTGGCTAGGTTAGCGGCGAAAAATTCTGGTTTTGCTATTGTGGCGCGCAGAGCGCTTTGGCTAAAATCTTGGTCAGCGGATGCGTCTTCCAAGAACAAATTGCTTAACATTCCTTTCAAGGGGAAAACGCTGTTTGGCCCTGACTTGAAAGAGATTATCTCTGATATCACTGGGGGCAAGGGCCACGCCCTTCCTCAGGATAGGTCTTTCAAAGCCAAAAATAAACCTAATTTTCGTCCCTTTCGCAGAAACGGACCAGCCCCAAGTGCTACGTCCTCTAAGCAAGAGGGTAATACTTCTCAAGCCAAGCCAGCCTGGAGGCCAATGCAAGGCTGGAACAAAGGAAAGCAGGCCAAGAAACCTGCCACTGCTACCAAGACAGCATGAGATGTTGGCTTCCGATCCGGGACCGGATCTGGTGGGGGGCAGACTCTCTCTCTTCGCTCAGGCTTGGGCAAGAGATGTTCTGGATCCTTGGGCACTAGAAATAGTCTCCCAAGGTTATCTTCTGGAATTCAAGGGGCTTCCCCCAAGGGGGAGGTTCCACAGGTCTCAATTGTCTTCAGACCACATAAAAAAACAGGCATTCTTACATTGTGTAGAAGACCTGTTAAAAATGGGAGTGATTCATCCTGTTCCATTAGGAGAACAAGGGATGGGGTTCTACTCCAATCTGTTCGTAGTTCCCAAAAAAGAGGGAACATTCAGACCAATCTTAGATCTCAAGATCCTAAACAAGTTTCTCAAGGTTCCATCGTTCAAAATGGAAACCATTCGAACAATTCTTCCTTCCATCCAGGAAGGTCAATTCATGACCACGGTGGATTTAAAGGATGCGTATCTACATATTCCTATCCACAAGGAACATCATCGGTTCCTAAGGTTCGCATTCCTGGACAAGCATTACCAGTTTGTGGCACTTCCGTTCGGATTAGCCACTGCTCCAAGAATTTTCACAAAGGTACTAGGGTCCCTTCTAGCGGTGCTAAGACCAAGGGGCATTGCAGTAGTACCTTACTTGGACGACATTCTGATTCAAGCGTCGTCCCTTCCACAAGCAAAGGCTCACACGGACATTGTCCTGGCCTTTCTCAGATCTCACGGGTGGAAAGTGAACGTAGAAAAAAGTTCGCTATCTCCGTCAACAAGGGTTCCCTTCTTGGGAACAATAATAGACTCCTTAGAAATGAGGATTTTTCTGACAGAGGCCAGAAAATCAAAACTTCTAAACTCTTGTCAAATACTTCATTCTGTTCCTCTTCCTTCCATAGCGCAGTGCATGGAAGTAATAGGTTTGATGGTAGCGGCAATGGACATAGTTCCTTTTGCGCGAATTCATCTAAGACCATTACAACTGTGCATGCTCAGTCAGTGGAATGGGGACTATACAGACTTGTCTCCGACGATACAAGTAGATCAGAGGACCAGAGATTCACTCCGTTGGTGGCTGTCCCTGGACAACCTGTCACAGGGGATGAGCTTCCGCAGACCAGAGTGGGTCATTGTCACGACCGACGCCAGTCTGGTGGGCTGGGGCGCGGTCTGGGGACCCCTGAAAGCTCAGGGTCTTTGGTCTCGGGAAGAATCTCTTCTCCCGATAAATATTCTGGAACTGAGAGCGATATTCAATGCTCTCAAGGCTTGGTCTCAGCTAGCAAAGGCCAAGTTCATACGGTTTCAATCAGACAACATGACGACTGTTGCGTACATCAACCATCAGGGGGGAACAAGGAGTTCCCTGGCGATGGAAGAAGTGACCAAAATCATCCAATGGGCGGAGACTCACTCCTGCCACTTGTCTGCAATCCACATCCCAGGAGTGGAAAATTGGGAAGCGGATTTTCTGAGTCGTCAGACATTTCATCCGGGGGAGTGGGAACTCCATCCGGAAATCTTTGCCCAAATTACTCAATTGTGGGGCATTCCAGACATGGATCTGATGGCCTCTCGTCAGAACTTCAAGGTTCCTTGCTACGGGTCCAGATCCAGGGATCCCAAGGCGACTCTAGTAGATGCACTAGTAGCACCTTGGACCTTCAAACTAGCTTATGTATTCCCGCCGTTTCCTCTCATCCCCAGGCTGGTAGCCAGGATCAATCAGGAGAGGGCATCGGTGATCTTGATAGCTCCTGCGTGGCCACGCAGGACTTGGTATGCAGACCTGGTGAATATGTCATCGGCTCCACCATGGAAGCTACCTTTGAGACGAGACCTTCTTGTTCAAGGTCCGTTCGAACATCCGAATCTGGTCTCACTCCAACTGACTGCTTGGAGATTGAACGCTTGATCTTATCAAAGCGAGGGTTCTCAGATTCTGTCATTGATACTCTTGTTCAGGCCAGAAAGCCTGTAACTAGAAAAATCTACCACAAAATATGGAAAAAATATATCTGTTGGTGTGAATCTAAAGGATTCCCTTGGGACAAGGTAAAAATTCCTAAGATTCTATCCTTTCTTCAAGAAGGTTTGGAGAAAGGATTATCTGCAAGTTCTTTGAAGGGACAGATTTCTGCTTTGTCTGTGTTACTTCACAAAAAGCTGGCAGCTGTGCCAGATGTTCAAGCCTTTGTTCAGGCTCTGGTTAGAATCAAGCCTGTTTACAAACCTTTGACTCCTCCTTGGAGTCTCAATTTAGTTCTTTCAGTTCTTCAGGGGGTTCCGTTTGAACCCTTACATTCCGTTGATATTAAGTTATTATCTTGGAAAGTTTTGTTTCTGGTTGCAATTTCTTCTGCTAGAAGAGTTTCAGAATTATCTGCTCTGCAGTGTTCTCCCCCTTATCTGGTGTTCCATGCAGATAAGGTGGTTTTACGTACTAAACCTGGTTTTCTTCCGAAAGTTGTTTCTAACAAAAACATTAACCAGGAGATAGTAGTGCCTTCTTTGTGTCCGAATCCAGTTTCAAAGAAGGAACGTTTGTTGCACAATTTGGATGTAGTTCGTGCTCTAAAATTCTATTTAGATGCTACAAAGGATTTTAGACAAACATCTTCTTTGTTTGTTGTTTATTCTGGTAAAAGGAGAGGTCAAAAAGCAACTTCTACCTCTCTCTCTTTTTGGATTAAAAGCATCATCAGATTGGCTTACGAGACTGCCGGACGGCAGCCTCCTGAAAGAATCACAGCTCATTCCACTAGGGCTGTGGCTTCCACATGGGCCTTCAAGAACGAGGCTTCTGTTGATCAGATATGTAAGGCAGCGACTTGGTCTTCACTGCACACTTTTACTAAATTTTACAAATTTGATACTTTTGCTTCTTCTGAGGCTATTTTTGGGAGAGAGGTTTTGCAAGCCGTGGTGCCTTCCATCTAGGTGACCTGATTTGCTCCCTCCCTTCATCCGTGTCCTAAAGCTTTGGTATTGGTTCCCACAAGTAAGGATGACGCCGTGGACCGGACACACCTATGTTGGAGAAAACAGAATTTGTTTACCTGATAAATTACTTTCTCCAACGGTGTGTCCGGTCCACGGCCCTCCCTGGTTTTTTAATCAGGTCTGATAATTTATTTTCTTTAACTACAGTCACCACGGTATCATATGATTTCTCCTATGCAAATATTCCTCCTTTACGTCGGTCGAATGACTGGGGAAGGCGGAGCCTAGGAGGGATCATGTGACCAGCTTTGCTGGGCTCTTTGCCATTTCCTGTTGGGGAGGAGAATATCCCACAAGTAAGGATGACGCCGTGGACCGGACACACCGTTGGAGAAAGTAATTTATCAGGTAAACATAAATTCTGTTTTTTTGCCTCAGGATAAAAAACCTAAGGGTAAATCTAAGGCTTCTAACCGTTTTCGTTCCTTTCGTCAGAATAAGGAACAAAAACTCAATCCTCCTCCCAAGGAATCTGCTTCCAGTTGGAAGCCTTCCTCAAACTGGAATAAATCCAAGCCATTTAGGAAACCATAGTCTGCCCCTAAATCCGCATGAAAGTGCGGCCCTCATTCCAGCTCAGCTGGTAGGGGGCAGATTAAGGTTTTTCAAGGACTTTTGGATAAAATCTGTCCAAAATCATTGGATTCAGAGCATTGTCTCTCAAGGGTATCGAATAGGATTCAAAGTAAGACCTCCTGTGAGAAGATTTTTTTCTCTCGCACATTCCTGTAAATCCAGTAAAAGCTCAGGCTTTTCTGAAGTGTGTTTTAGATCTGGAGTCTTCAGGGGTAATCATGCCAGTTCCTCTTCAGGAACAAGGTTTGGGGTTTTATTCAAACCTATTCATTGTACCAAAGAAAGAAAATTTGTTCAGACCAGTTCTGGATCTGAAAATTTTGAATCGTTATGTAAGAGTACCAACTTTCAAGATGGTGACTATAAGGACTATTCTGCCTTTTGTTCAGCAAGGACATTATATGTCCACAATAGACTTGCAGGATGCATACCTTCATATTCCGATTCATCCAGAACACTATCAGTTTCTGAGATTCTCTTTTCTAGACAAGCATTACCAATTTGTTGCTCTTCCATTTGGCCTAGCAACAGCTCCAAGAATCTTTTCAAAGGTTCTGGGTGCCCTATTATCTGTAATCAGAGAACGGGGTATTGCGGTGTTTCCTTATTTGGACCATATCTTGGTACTAGCTCAGTCTTTACATACTGCAGAATCTAACACGAATCAACTAGTGTTGTTTCTTCGGAAACATGGTTGGAGGATCAATTTACCAAAAAGTTTCTTGATTCCTCAGACAAGGGTCACCTTTTTAGGTTTCCAGATAGATTCAGTGTCCATGACTCTGTCTCTAACAGACAAGAGACGTTTAAAATTGGTTGCAGCCTGCCGGCGCCTTCAGTCTCAGTCATTCCCTTCAGTGGCTATGTGCATGGAAGTTTTAGGTCTCATGACTGCAGCATCGGACGCAATCCCCTTTGCTCGTTTTCACATGAGACCTCTACAGCTTTGTATGCTGAATCAATGGTGAGGGATTATACAAAGATATCACAATTAATATCCTTGAATCCCAATGTACGACATTCTCTGACATGGTGGATAGATCACCATCGTTTGGCTCAAGGGGCTTCTTTTGTTCGCCCAACCTGAACTGTGATCACAACAGATCCGAGTCTTTCAGGTTGGGGAGCTTTTTGGGGGTCTCTGACAGCGCAAGGGGTTTGGAAATCTCAAGAGGCGAGATTACCAATAAATATTTTAGAACTCCGTGCAATTCTCAGGGCTCTTCAGTTCTGGCCTCTACTAAAGAGAGAACCGTTCATTTGTTTTCAGACAGACAATATCACAACTGTGGCTTATGTCGATCATCAGGGTGGGACTCACAGTCCCCAAGCTATGAAAGAAGTATCTCGGATACTTGCTTGGGCGGAATCCAGCTCCTGTCTAATCTCTGCGGTACATATCCCAGGTGTAGACAATTGGGAGGCGGATTATCTCAGCCGCCAGACTTTACATCCAGGGGAGTGGTCTCTCCATCCAGATGTGTTTTCTCAGATTGTTCAGATGTGGGGGCTTCCAGAGATAGATCTCATGGCTTCTCATCTAAACAAGAAACTTCCCAGATACCTGTCCAGGTCCAGGGATGTTCAGGCGGAAGCAGTGGATGCGCTGACACTTCCTTGGTTTTATCAACCTGCTCACATCTTCCCGCCTCTAGTTCTTCTTCCAAGAGTGATTTCCAAAATCATCATGGAAAAGTCTTTTGTGTTGCTGGTGGCTCCAGCATGGCCACACAGGTTTTGGTATGCGGATCTGGTTCGGATGTCCAGTTGCCCGCCTTGGCCACTTCCATTATGGCCGGACCTACTATCTCAAGGTCCGTTTTTCCATCAGGATCTCAAATCATTAAATTTGAAGGTATGGAAATTGAACGCTTAGTTCTAAGTCATAGAGGTTTCTCTGATTCAGTGATTAATACTATGTTACAAGCTCGTAAATCTGTTTCTAGGAAGATTTATTATAGAGTTTGGAAGGCTTATATTTCATGGTGTTCTTCTCATAGATTCTCCTGGCATTCTTTTAGAATTCCTAGAATTTTGCAGTTTCTTCAGGATGGTCTGGATAAGGGTTTGTCTGCAAGTTCCTTGAAAGGACAAATCTCCGCTCTTTCTGTTTTATTTCACAGAAAAATTGCTATACTTCCTGATATACACTGTTTTGTACAGGCTTTAGTTCGTATTAAGCCTGTCATTAAGTCAATTTCTCCTCCTTGGAGTCTTAATTTGGTTCTGAGGGCTTTACTGGCTCCTCCTTTTGAACCTATGCATTCTTTGGACATTAAACTACTTTCCTGGAAAGTGTTGTTCCTTTTGGCTATCTCTTCTGCTAGAAGAGTTTCTGAGCTATCTGCTCTTTCTTGTGAGTCTCCCTTTCTGATTTTTCATCAGGATAAGGCAGTTTTGCGGACTTCTTTTCAATTTTTACCTAAGGTTGTGAATTCTAACATTAGTAGAGAAATTGTTGTCCCTTCTTTATGTCCTAATCCTAAGAATTCTTTGGAGAGATCCTTACATTCTTTGGATGTGGTAAGAGCTTTGAAATATTATGTGGAAGCTACTAAAAATTTCAGGAAGACTTCCAGTCTATTTGTTTTATTTTCTGGTCCTAGGAAAGGTCAGAAAGCTTCTGCTGTTTCCTTGGCTTCTTGGTTGAAACTTTTGATTCATCAAGCTTATTTGGAGTCGGGTCAAACTCCGCCTCAGAGAATTACAGCTCATTCTACTAGATCAGTCTCTACTTCATGGGCTTTTAAGAATGAAGCTTCAGTCGATCAGATTTGCAAAGCAGCCACTTGGTCCTCTTTGCATACATTTACTAAATTCTACCATTTTGATGTATTTGCTTCTACGGAAGCAGTTTTTGGTAGAAAAGTTCTTCAGGCAGCTGTTTCAGTTTGATTCTTCTGCTTTTGATTTAAGTTTTTTCTTTTCAAGTGAAAATAACTTATTTTTTGGGTTGTGGATTATTTTTTCAGCGTAATATGGCTGTTTTTATTTTATTCCCTCCCTTTCTAGTGATTCTTGAGTGGAAGACTCCACATCTTGGGTATTGATATCCCATATGTCACTAGCTCAGGGACTCTTGCCAATTACATGAAAGAAAACATAATTTATGTAATAACTTACCTGATAAATTCATTTCTTTCATATTGGCAAGAGTCCATGAGGCCCACCCTTTTTATGGTGGTTATGATTTTTTGTATAAAGCACAATTATTTCCAAATTTCCTTTTGTTGATGCTTTCTACTCCTTTCTTTATCACCACACTGCTTGGCTATTCGTTAAACTGAATTGTGGGTGTGGTGAGGGGTGTATTTATAGGCATTTTGAGGTTTGGGAAACTTTGCCCCTCCTGGTAGGATTGTATATCCGATATGTCACTAGCTCATGGACTCTTGCCAATATGAAAGAAATGAATTTATCAGGTAAATTCTTACATAAATTATGTTTTTTATGAATTAAAAGAGAAAATTATACCTGCCTTTTCACTTTATAAAATTAACCAGGAGAAATCAGAAATGCTTTGGATTCACAAGACAAAAAATAGTTTAGGAAGTCACCCATGTAAGGTTGTAGATAAGATTAAATATTATAATTGGATTTTCTGGTTAAATATGAGGTAGGCTGGTTACTGGAAAATGTTACTTTTTATGAATTAAAAGAGAAAATTATACCTGCCTTTTCACTTGGCAACATTAATAGGTAATTTAAGACTTGAACAATGTAACTAAGCTAATTTACTTGTATTTTGAAATATTAGGGTGGCCTGGCAAAAAATGATTTAAGGAAAGCCAGTTCAGTTGCCAGATCTCCAAATATTTACCAATTCTATGTAACCCGCATTTTTCTCCAGGCTTAACCTCCAGTCCAGGATTTTTTAAATTTGGTCTCAAATATTTGATTCAAGTAAAAAAAAGTCTGACTAATGCAATTAAGACTTTCAACTCTTCTGAGTTTTTTAATTTTCAAAATCAGAATTTGTGTTTATTTATAAATCAGGCATCTATATTTGACCTTACAGAGAAGCAGGGTAACAATTGGGAGGGGGGTGAAATAGAGAAAGCTATTAAGAGCCGGCTTTCACTCTCTCAATCTGGAAATTATTTGTTATGGTTAAACACGGTTAGAATAACCTATAATCCCTGACTCAAAAATGGCAAAATATATTGAATGATTTAGAATTGGAAGATATTAAACAGAGTATTCTGCTGCCTGAAATGCCACTACTTTGACAGCTTGGAGAGAAACTCCTATAAGACAAATAAATAATTCTTATATCTCTGTTACTTCTATTGCAGTGGTCTGCAAATCCAGTGCATCCACACAATGTGCCACTCTGTTCTGAGTGCTATAATTAGCCACTAGGTATAGCATGGCTCTTTCGGAGTTCAGAGGTTATTCTTTGTACTGCTCATGAATTGATCTTTTAGTGAGGACTTTTGTGCACCAATGATATGGTGAAGTAATCACTGTACGGGGCCTTTTTGTTAGATTGCACTTGAGCTGGGCTCTGGCGCTGCGTCTCTCCGGCCTTCACTGCTTTCATCTTGCAGCATAGCGTTCCTCAGCCCCTCCTACTTCCTCCTCCTACCGGAACCAGTTCATGTTGCAGAAATGTAGCTGCTTTGTTATAATGTTGTATGTTGCATTGAGTTTAAATAAAGTAATACGTGTCCGAAAAAATACACTATAGGTTTTTTATATTCATCTAAACTGAGATAACCAAATTGATATTTTATAAACATTAAAATATTTATGAATATTTTAAAAACTTTTTTTTTTTTCCTTATGTCTTTTTAGTCTCCTGTAGTTACCATTGAAAAATTCCTTCAGGCTCTTTTGCTTGCTGTGGAGAAACAATTTGAAGAAAGAAAGAAGCTTTCAGAGTGTGCATAGCACCATCTAAGATGCTCTGTGATACATTCTTATTCATTGTATGTTGCATTTTCACAGTATCAATTGAAACCATAAATGGCTTAACATTTTGTTAAAAGGGATAGTCTAGTAAATATTAAACTTTCATGATTCAGATAGAGTATGCCATTTTAAGCAGCTTTCTAATTTACTCCTATTATGAATTTTTCTTCTTTCTCTTGGTATCTATCTTAAAAGGCAGGAATGTAAGCTTAGGAGACGGCCCATTTTTGGTTCAGTATCTGGGTAGTGCTTGCTGATTGGTGGCTACATTTCTGAATCATGAAAGTTTAATTTTGACTAGACTATCCCTTTAATTTGTGGCAGAGATCAAAACTATATTTTTTTGTAGAAATATATACAGATGTAAAGTTACTTATACCGGCACACATGATAAAAGCTGTACATAAAAGGAGAACATGACCTGCTTCTTATGCTGTCCTAATTACCGTATATCCTTTTTCATGTGTGTGTCTTTTTTTTTTTTTTTTTTTTTGTTCTTTAAATACCATGGACACTATGAAATACAAAAGCTGTTATTTGTTGTAAACATATTTACAGTTTATAATTGTAGTAAAGGATGTTAAAGTTTTTTTTTGGGGGGCTCTGTTTTTTTCTGTTTTTTATGGGGATTTAATGCAAAATATCATTCTAAGATAACATACCAGTTGGCTAAGGCATTCAAAGAATTCCAAGAGGGTTAACATTTGAAACAGATGTTTGTCAGTTGTGGGGACGATAAGAGAACCTCTGGATGCAGGGTAATAAGACTAATTCCATCTCTTGGTAGCGGAGTATGACATGCACAGAAACATTTGGTAGGTTACAATACAGACCTCATTCTGACTATTCAATGGATTAAATCTCACAATGTTTTAAACGTTATAGATCATTGAGATTATATATGTCCACTTTTTTAAATATTTTTTTTCTTTTAATAAATATATATTTTTAAAAAGATCATCCATTTTGATTGTGTCATTGTCTATATAGTGATAACCATGAGGTAAAATGTTTCTCTGAAGAGTCTGTTCTTTGAAGACCTCACTACTTATTATGACTGAATAAATATAATGCAGTGTTTATCAAACACATTTAGCCTTCGGAACCTCTTCAGAAATATACAAAAATACCTAGGGAACCCTAAGATTCGAGAGTAGCTGCTGAACTATCTAAATAGCCTCTTACACACACACACACACACACACACAGCTCAGTAGCCAGAATATAAATGTTTACAGTTAGAAATTAACCCTTAGTTTTTTATATATCCCTTTTATTGACTTCAAGGGACAGTAAATGTAAAATTATGTTGGATAAGGCTGCACTGTTTTTAAGGGGCTTGAGAAGTTTAATTGTATTAATGATAATTTCTCTTGTAAGATGCATCAAGTCCACGGATTCATCCATACTTGTGGGATATTCTCCTTCCTTACAGGCAGTGGCAAAGAGAGCACCCACAGCAGAGCTGTCTATATAGCTCCTCCCTTAGCTCCACCCCCCAGTCATTCTCTTTGCCTACTCTAAGTACTAGGAAGGGTAAAGTGAGTGTGGTGACAAAAATGTTAGTTTTTATTTTCTCAAGCAAAAGTTTATTTTAAATGGTACCAGTGTGTACTATTTACTCTCTGGCAGAAAAGGGATGAAGATTTCTGCAAGGAGGATGATGATCTTAGCACTTTGTAACTAAGATCCACTGCTGTTCTCACAAGGGCTGAAGAGTACAGGAAAACGTCAGTTGGGGGAACGGTTTGCATGCTAAGCTGCATTGAGGTATGTTCAGTCTATTTTTTTCTAGACAGACTGTGATAATTCTAGAAAAGGCTGACATTGTCCCCATGAGGGAAGGGTAAGCTGTATTCAGACTCTTAGTAGGAATCCTAGCTTGCATAAAGGACTCATTGGTTACTGGTGACACTGATAGGAAAAAACGTTTCTTTATTGAAAACATAACGTTTTTTGAGGGACTTTAAGGGGTCATTGTGGCTTATTTAGGGGTTATTAACCCACATGGCTAGTTTAGAAACACTCTGGTGTGTTTCTTTTAGGCCCCATAACATCGAGTGAGGTGGGAGGGGCCTATTTTCGCGCCTCAGTTGCGCAGATTCTTTTACTCAGAGACATCCAGCTGCTTCCCCAGAGGGTCCTGCTGTGTTTGAGGGCTTAAAAGAAGTTTTTTTTCCCACAAATCTATCCTAAAGGGCAGGTAGGCGTGGCAAGGTGCTGAACGTTTTTTTACCGTTTTTTAACGTTTTGTCAATCCCTTTTTTACATTAAGGGGTTAATCGTTTATTTGTCTGGCTGTGCAAAGTTACTAAAGCTTTATGGTGCTACTGTAAAAATTTCGTAAAGTTTACTGCTTTTTTACACTGTTTTGCAGAGCTTGTGCATCTTTTTTTCTCTTAAAGTACCTTTTTTTTCTAAGTATTATTTGCTTTGATTAAAGTGTTTTCCAAGCTTGCTTGTTTCATTACTAGCCTGTTTAACTTGTCTGACATCAAGGAAAATCCTTGTTCAATGTGTTTAAAAGCCATTGTGGAACCCCCTCTTAGAATGTGTCCCACTTGCACTGATATGTCTATAAATTATAAAGAGCATATTTTAGCACTTAAAAATATTGCAATAGATGATTCTCCGACAGAAGGAAATGAGGGTTTGCCATCTAGCTCTCCCCAAGTGTCACACCCAGTAACGCCCGCACAAGTGACGCCAAGTACCTCTAGTACGTTGAATTCATTTACTTTACAAGACATGGCCACAGTTATGAATACAACCCTCACAGAGGTTTTATCTAAACTGCCTGGTTTACAAGAAAAGCATGACAGCTCTGGGTTAAGAACAAATGCTGAGCCGTCTGACGCTTTAGTAGCCGTATCCGATATACCCTCACAATGTTCTGAAGTAGGGGTAAGGGATTTGTTATCTGAGGGAGAAATTTCTGATTCAGGAAATAAGCTCCCTCAGACAGATTCTGATATGACGGCCTTTAAATTTAAGCTTGAATGCATCCGCTTATTGCTCAGGGAGGTATTAGCAACTATAGATGATTGTGACCCTATAGTGGTCCCAGAGAAATTGTGTAAAATGGACAAATACTTAGAGGTTCCTTCTTCTCCAACCTATTGCGTGCATTGTTCCTGTAACTACTGCAGCTGCTTTCTGGTTCGAGGCTCTAGAAGAGGCTCTTCAGATGGAGACTCCATTAGAGGATATTATGGATAGAGTTAAGGCCCTTAAGTTGGCTAATTCTTTCATTATAGATGCCGCTTTCCAACTGGCTAAATTAGCGGCAAAGAATTCAGGTTTTGCCATTTTAGCACGCAGGGTGTTATGGCTTAAGTCCTGGTCTGCTGATGTGTCATCAAAATCTAAACTTTTGAACATCCCTTTCAAAGGAAAGACCCTATTCGGGCCTGAACTGAAAGAGATTATTTCAGACATCACTGGAGGGAAAGGCCATGCCCTCCCTCAGGATAAAACAAATAAAATGAGGACCAAACAAAATAATTTTCGTTCCTTTCGGAACTTCAAGGGTGGTCCCGCTTCAGCTTCCCCTGCTGCAAAGCAAGATGGGAATTTTGCCCAATCCAAGTCAGTCTAGAGACCTAACCAGGCTTGGAACCAGGGTAAACAGGCCAAGAAGCTTGCAGCTGCCTCCAAGACAGCATGAAGGGGTAGCCCATGATCCGGAACCGGATCTAGTAGGGGGCAGACTCTCTTCGCTCAGGCTTGGGCAAGAGATGTTCACGATTCCTGGGCTTTAGAAATTGTGTCCCAGGGATATCTTCTAGACTTCAAGAGGGAGATTTCACATTTCTCAATTGTCTGCAAACCAGACAAAGAGAGAGGCGTTCTTACGCTATGTTGAAGACCTACATACCATGGGAGTGATCCGCCCAGTTCTAAAAGCGGAACAAGGGCTAGGGTTTTACTCAAACCTGTTTGTGGTTCCCAAAAAAGAGGGAACTTTCAGACCAATCTTGGATCTCAAAATTCTAAACAAATTCCTCAGAGTACCATCATTTAAGATGGAGACTATTCGGAATATTCTACCGTTGATCCAGGAGGGTCAATATATGACTACTGTGGATTTAAAGGATGCGTATCTACACATCCCTATTCACAGAGATCATCATCAATTCCTCAGATTCGCCTTTCTGGACAGGCATTACCAGTTTGTGGCCCTTCCCTTCGGGTTGGCCACGGCTCCCAGAATTTTCACAAAGGTGCTAGGGTCCCTTTTGGCGGTTCTAAGACCGCGGGGCATAGCAGTGGCGCCTTATCTAGAGGACATCTTAATTCAGGCGTCGACTTTCCAGCTAGCCAAGTCTCACATGGACATCGTGTTGGCTTTTCTGAGATCTCACTGGTGGAAGGTGAACATAAAAAAGAGTTCTCTCTTCCCTCTCACAAGAGTTTCCTTCCTAGGGACTCTGATAGACTCGGTAGAAATGAAAATATTTCTGACGGAGGTCAGAAAATCAAAACTCTTAACCACTTGTCAAGCTCTTCATTCCATTCCTCGGCCATCAGTGGCTCAGTGTATGGAGGTAATCGGACTCATGGTAGCGGCAATGGACATAGTTCCTTTTGCCCGTCTACACCTCAGACCACTGCAACTATGCATGCTCAAACAGTGGAATGGGGATTATGCAGATTTATCTCCTCAACTGCATCTGGACCAGGAGACCAGATATTCTCTTCTCTGGTGGTTGTCTCAGGATCACCTGTCTCAGGGAATGTGTTTCCGCAGGCCTGAGTGGCTCATAGTAACGACAGATGCCAGCCTGCTAGGCTGGGGTGCAGTCTGGAACTCCCTGAAAGCACAGGGCTTATGGTCTCTGGAGGAAACTCTCCTCTCGATAAACATTCTAGAACTGAGAGCGATATTCAATGCGCTTCAGGCATGGCCTCAGCTAGCTGTGGCCAAATTCATCAGATTTCAGTCGGACAACATCACGACTGTAGCTTATATCAAACATCAAGGAGGAACACGGAGTTCTCTAGCGATGATGGAGGTAACCAAAATAATCCGATGGGCAGAGGATCACTCTTGCCATCTCTCAGCAATCCATATCCCAGGGGTAGAGAACTGAGAGGCGGATTTTCTAAGTCGTCAGACTTTTCATCCGGGGGAGTGGGAGCTCCATCCGGAGGTATTTGCCCAGCTGACTCAGCTGTGGGGCACACCAGAATTGGATCTGATGGCGTCCCGTCAGAACGCCAAACTTCCTTGTTACGGGTCCAGGTCCCGGGATCCCCAGGCGGTACTGATAGATGCTCTAGCAGTGCCCTGGTCCTTCAATCTGGACTATGTATTTCCACCGTTTCCTCTCCTCCCACGTCTGGTTGCCAGAATCAAGCAGGAGAGAGCTTCAGTGATTCTGATAGCACCTGCGTGGCCACGCAGGACTTGGTATGCAGACCTAGTGGACATGTCATCTGTTCCACTGTGGACTCTGCCAATGAGGCAGGACCTTCTAATCCAAGGTCCATTCAAGCATCCAAATCTAATTTCTCTGCGTCTGACTGCTTGTAGATTGAACGCCTGATTCTATCAAAGCGTGGTTTCTCTGAGTCGGTCATTGATACCCTGATTCAAGCTAGAAAGCCTGTCGCCAGGAAAATCTTTCATAAGATTTGGCGCAAATATCTTTATTGGTGTGAATCCAAGGGTTACTCATGGAGTAAGATTAGGATTCCTAGAATATTGTCTTTTTCTCCAACATAGGTGTGTCCGGTCCACGGCGTCATCCTTACTTGTGGGATATTCTCCTCCCCAACAGGAAATGGCAAAGAGCCCAGCAAAGCTGGTCACATGATCCCTCCTAGGCTCCGCCTTCCCCAGTCATTCTCTTTGCCGTTATACAGGCAACATCTCCACGGAGATGGCTTAGAGTTTTTTAGTGTTTAACTGTAGTTTTTATTATTCAATCAAGAGTTTGTTATTTTGAAATAGTGCTGGTATGTACTATTTACTCTGAAACAGAAAAGAGATGAAGATTTCTGTTTGTAAGAGGAAAATGATTTTAGCAACCGTTACTAAAATCGATGGCTGTTCCACACAGGACTGTTGAGAGGAATTAACTTCAGTTGGGGGAACAGTGAGCAGACTTTTGCTGCTTGAGGTATGACACATTCTAACAAGACGATGTAATGCTGGAAGCTGTCATTTTCCCTATGGGATCCGGTAAGCCATTTTTATTACAGACAGTAAATAAGGGCTTCACAAGGGCTTTTTAAGACTGTAGACATTTTCTGGGCTAAATCGATTTATATATAAACATATTTTATACTCCATAGCCTTGAGGAATTATTTTAATCTTGGGAATTTTGTAAAATAAGTCGACCCCAGAAAGGACTTATGGCAGACAGTCCCCAAGGTCGAGGGGGCGGTTTCTACTCTAAACAAACGCACCACTATACCCATAGAAGATAGTTGTGCTTTCAAAGATCCTATGGATAAAAAATTAGAAGGTTTGCTTAAAAAGATGTTTGTTCAGCAAGGTTACCTTCTACAACCAATTTCATGCATTGTCCCTGTCACTACAGCCGCGTGTTTCTGGTTCGATGAGCTAGAAAAGGCGATCACTAGTAATTCTCCTTCTTATGAGGAGATTATGGACAGAATCCGTGCTCTCAAATTGGCTAATTCTTTCACCCTAGACGCCACTTTGCAATTGGCTAGGTTAGCGGCGAAAAATTCTGGGTTTGCTATTGTGGCGCGCAGAGCACTTTGGTTAAAATCTTGGTCAGCGGATGCGTCTTCCAAGAACAAATTGCTTAACATTCCTTTCAAGGGGAAAACGCTGTTTGGCCCTGACTTGAAAGAGATTATCTCTGATATCACTGGGGGCAAGGGCCACGCCCTTCCTCAGGATAGGTCTTTCAAGGCCAAAAATAAACCTAATTTTCGTCCCTTTCGTAGAAACGGACCAGCCCCAAGTGCTACGTCCTCTAAGCAAGAGGGTAATACTTCTCAAGCCAAGCCAGCCTGGAGACCAATGCAAGGCTGGAACAAGGGAAAGCAGGCCAAGAAACCTGCCACTGCTACCAAGACAGCATGAGATGTTGGCCCCCGATCCGGGACCGGATCTGGTGGGGGGCAGACTCTCTTCGCTCAGGCTTGGGCAAGAGATGTTCTGGATCCTTGGGCGCTAGAAATAGTCTCCCAAGGTTATCTTCTGGAATTCAAGGGGCTTCCCCCAAGGGGGAGGTTCCACAGGTCTCAATTGTCTTCAGACCACATAAAAAAACAGGCATTCTTACATTGTGTAGAAGACCTGTTAAAAATGGGAGTGTTTCATCCTGTTCCATTAGGAGAACAAGGGATGGGGTTCTACTCCAATCTGTTCGTAGTTCCCAAAAAAGAGGGAACGTTCAGACCAATCTTAGATCTCAAGATCCTAAACAAGTTTCTCAAGGTTCCATCGTTCAAAATGGAAACCATTCGAACAATTCTTCCTTCCATCCAGGAAGGTCAATTCATGACCACGGTGGATTTAAAGGATGCGTATCTACATATTCCTATCCACAAGGAACATCATCGGTTCCTAAGGTTCGCATTCCTGGACAAGCATTACCAGTTCGTGGCACTTCCGTTCGGATTAGCCACTGCTCCAAGGATTTTCACAAAGGTACTAGGGTCCCTTATAGCGGTGCTAAGACCAAGGGGCATTGCAGTAGTACCTTACTTGGACGACATTCTGATTCAAGCGTCGTCCCTTCCTCAAGCAAAGGCTCACACGGACATTGTCCTGGCCTTTCTCAGATCTCACGGATGGAAAGTGAACGTAGAAAAGAGTTCTCTATCTCCGTCAACAAGGGTTCCCTTCTTGGGAACAATAATAGACTCCTTAGAAATGAGGATTTTTCTGACAGAGGCCAGAAAAACAAAACTTCTAAACTCTTGTCAAATACTTCATTCCGTTCCTCTTCCTTCCATAGCGCAGTGCATGGAAGTAATAGGTTTGATGGTAGCGGCAATGGACATAGTTCCTTTTGCGCGCATTCATCTAAGACCATTACAACTGTGCATGCTCAGTCAGTGGAATGGGGACTATACAGACTTGTCTCCGACGATACAAGTAAATCAGAGGACCAGAGATTCACTCCGTTGGTGGCTGTCCCTGGACAACCTGTCACAGGGGATGAGCTTCCGCAGACCAGAGTGGGTCATTGTCACGACCGACGCCAGTCTGATGGGCTGGGGCGCGGTCTGGGGACCCCTGAAAGCTCAGGGTCTTTGGTCTCGGGAAGAATCTCTTCTACCGATAAATATTCTGGAACTGAGAGCGATACTCAATGCTCTCAAGGCTTGGCCTCAGCTAGCAAAGGCCAAGTTCATACGGTTTCAATCAGACAACATGACGACTGTTGCGTACATCAACCATCAGGGGGGAACAAGGAGTTCCCTGGCGATGGAAGAAGTGACCAAAATCATTCAATGGGCGGAGACTCACTCTGCAATCCACATCCCAGGAGTGGAAAATTGGGAAGCGGATTTTCTGAGTCGTCAGACATTACATCCGGGGGAGTGGGAACTCCATCCGGAAATCTTTGCCCAAATTACTCAACTGTGGGGCATTCCAGACATGGATCTGATGGCCTCTCGTCAGAACTTCAAGGTTCCTTGCTACGGGTCCAGATCCAGGGATCCCAAGGCGACTCTAGTAGATGCACTAGTAGCACCTTGGACCTTCAAACTAGCTTATGTATTCCCGCCGTTTCCTCTCATCCCCAGGCTGGTAGCCAGGATCAATCAGGAGAGGGCATCGGTGATCTTGATAGCTCCTGCGTGGCCACGCAGGACTTGGTATGCAGACCTGGTGAATATGTCATCGGCTCCACCATGGAAGCTACCTTTGAGACGAGACCTTCTTGTTCAAGGTCCGTTCGAACATCCAAATCTGGTCTCACTCCAACTGACTGCTTGGAGATTGAACGCTTGATCTTATCAAAGCGAGGGTTCTCAGATTCTGTTATTGATACTCTTGTTCAGGCCAGAAAGCCTGTAACTAGAAAAATTTACCACAAAATATGGAAAAAATATATCTGTTGGTGTGAATCTAAAGGATTCCCTTGGGACAAGGTAAAAATTCCTAAGATTCTATCCTTTCTTCAAGAAGGATTGGAGAAAGGATTATCTGCAAGTTCCTTGAAGGGACAGATTTCTGCCTTGTCTGTGTTACTTCACAAAAAGCTGGCAACTGTGCCAGATGTTCAAGCCTTTGTTCAGGCTCTGGTTAGAATCAAGCCTGTTTACAAACCTTTGACTCCTCCTTGGAGTCTCAATTTAGTTCTTTCAGTTCTTCAGGGGGTTCCGTTTGAACCCTTACATTCCGTTGATATTAAGTTATTATCTTGGAAAGTTTTGTTTTTGGTTGCAATTTCTTCTGCTAGAAGAGTTTCAGAATTATCTGCTCTGCAGTGTTCTCCTCCTTATCTGGTGTTCCATGCAGATAAGGTGGTTTTACGTACTAAACCTGGTTTTCTTCCGAAAGTCCAGTTTCAAAGAAGGAACGTTTGTTGCACAATTTGGATGTTGTTCGCGCTCTAAAATTCTATTTAGATGCTACAAAGGATTTTAGACAAACATCTTCCTTGTTTGTTGTTTATTCTGGTAAAAGGAGAGGTCAAAAAGCAACTTCTACCTCTCTCTCTTTTTGGATTAAAAGCATCATCAGATTGGCTTATGAGACTGCCGGACGGCAGCCTCCTGAAAGAATCACAGCTCATTCCACTAGGGCTGTGGCTTCCACATGGGCCTTCAAGAACGAGGCTTCTGTTGATCAGATATGTAAGGCAGCGACTTGGTCTTCACTGCACACTTTTACCAAATTTTACAAGTTTGATACTTTTGCTTCTTCTGAGGCTATTTTTGGGAGAAAGGTTTTGCAAGCCGTGGTGCCTTCCATTTAGGTGACCTGATTTGCTCCCTCCCTTCATCCGTGTCCTAAAGCTTTGGTATTGGTTCCCACAAGTAAGGATGACGCCGTGGACCGGACACACCTATGTTGGAGAAAACAGAATTTATGTTTACCTGATAAATTACTTTCTCCAACGGTGTGTCCGGTCCACGGCCCGCCCTGGTTTTTTAATCAGGTCTGATAATTTATTTTCTTTAACTACAGTCACCACGGTATCATATGGTTTCTCCTATGCAAATATTCCTCCTTTACGTCGGTCGAATGACTGGGGAAGGCGGAGCCTAGGAGGGATCATGTGACCAGCTTTGCTGGGCTCTTTGCCATTTCCTGTTGGGGAGGAGAATATCCCACAAGTAAGGATGACGCCGTGGACCGGACACACCGTTGGAGAAAGTAATTTATCAGGTAAACATAAATTCTGTTTTCTCCAAGAAGGATTGGAGAAGGGATTATCAGCTAGTTCCTTAAAAGGACAGATATCTGCTTTGTCTATTCTTTTACACAAACGTCTGGCAGATGTCCCAGACGTTCAAGCGTTTAGTCAGGCTTTAGTCAGGATCAAGCCTGTATTTAAACCCGTTGCTCCGCCATGGAGCCTGAACTTGGTTCTTAAAGTTCTTCAAGGGGTTCCGTTTGAACCTATGCATTCCATAGATATTAAGCTTCTATCTTGGAAAGTTTTGTTTTTAGTAGCTATCTCTTCGGCTCAAAGAGTTTCTGAGTTATCTGCTTTACAGTGTGATTCACCTTACCTTGTTTTCCATGCAGATAAGGTGGTTTTGCGTACCAAACCTGGATTCCTTCCTAAGGTTGTTTCTAATAGGAAGATCAATCAGGAAATTGTTGTTCCTTCGCTGTGTCCTAATCCTTCTTCAAAGAAGGAACGTCTGTTGCACAACCTTGATGTGGTTTGTGCTCTAAAGTTCTACTTACAAGCAACTAAAGATTTCCGTCAAACATCTTCATTGTTTGTTGTTTATTCTGGTAAGCGGAGAGGTCAAAAGGCTACGGCTACCTCTCTTTCCTTTTGGCTGAAAAGCATCATCGGTTTGGCTTATGAGACTGCTGGCCAGCAGCCTCCTGAAAGAATTACTGCTCATTCCACTAGAGCAGTGGCTTCCACATGGGCTTTTAAAAATGAGGCTTCTGTTGAACAGATTTGTAAGGCGGCGACTTGGTCTTCGCTTCATACCTTTTCCAAATTTTACAAATTCGATACTTTTGCTTCTTCGGAGGCTATTTTTGGGAGAAAGGTTCTACAAGCAGTGGTGCCTTCCGTTTAAGGTACCTGTCTTGTCCCTCCCTTCATCCGTGTCCTAATGCTTTGGTATTGGTATCCCACAAGTATGGATGAATCCGTGGACTCGATACATCTTACAAGAGAAAACAGAATTTATGCTTACCTGATAAATTTCTTTCTCTTGTGATGTATCTAGTCCACGGCCCACCCTGTTTATTTAAGACAGGTAGTATATTTTTATTTTAAAAACTTCAGTCACCTCTGCACCCTATAGTTTCTCCTTTTTCTTCCTAGCCTTCGGTTGAATGACTGGGGGGTGGAGCTAAGGGAGGAGCTATATAGACAGCTCTGCTGTGGGTGCTCTCTTTGCCACTTCCTGTAAGGAAGGAGAATATCCCACAAGTATGGATGAATCAGTGGACTCGATACATCACAAGTTAGAAATTTATCAGGTAAGCATAAATTCTGTTTTTCAGAACGTTTGCATAACATTTTTAATAAACGTTTAAACATACTTTTATAGTGCTATAGTTTTATTAGTAGTCTTGCTTCTATTTTCATTGTCCTTTCTGTCATTGTACAGTTCATTCCTTGTTGGTACATTGCTGGGGTCTCCCAGAGATTTACTTGATGGTGTCTTGCCAGAACCGCGAACTTCACAAATGTGGGTCGCAGTCGAGAGATCCTCAGGCGGAATTGATTGGTGCACTAGCTAATTATTCTGTTTCCTCCAATTGTGCTTTTTCCAAGAATGATTAGTTGGATCGAATAGGAATGTATATCTGCGATGTTAATAGCTTTGCATGGCCAGCCTGTCCAGTATTCCTCTGTGGCAACTTTCTCAACGTCCAGATCTATTAACTCAAGGTCTTTTATCAAAATCTTCAGTCTCAGTTTGGCTGCTTGGAGATTGAACACCTAGTTCTTTCTCAAAACTGTTTTTCTGAGTCCATAGTGGAGACTAGACGAATGCGCAAGGCGGCTGCTTTTCATGCTGCTCAATTATTTTCGTTGTCATATTTATTTATGTGCAACAGCAATTCACTAAAATCTGGATTTGCACAGATTTTAGTGCGTTGCTGTTGTTCAAGAATAAATACAGCAATGAAAACAGCTAAGCAGCACAAAGAGCCGACGGCTTCTGCATTTGGAGGTGAACAAAACCTCTAAATGCCCATATCTAATGGATACCTTGATTCAGGCTTGCAAGCCAGTTTTTAGGTGCATCTCCAGTGGTATGCTGAACAGTGCTATACATGTCATTTTGTTGGGATTCCTCAAATCTTAAAATTCCTTCAGGATAGTTTAATCAAAGGCTTATAAGCCAGCACCCTAAAGGGTCAAATTTCTGCTCTTTCATGTTTATTACACAGAAATATTTCAGTCTTCCAGATATTCAAGCGCTTTGCTAGAATATCTAGTGTTTCATCAGGACAAGGCGGTCTTATGAACTTTAAGAAATAAGAACAAGGTGTAGGGAGCGCTAAAAAGCTAGGTATTATGGATAAAAGGACAGCTAGTATAAAACATACAATTTATTTATAATACTTGCAAAGTGAGTGGAACAAGTGAGGCTTGTTAACAAACGGAGGTCCGGTAAGAGGTATGGTGGGATAATTGACGAACACAGGAACGAACTTTAAACTCCCTAAACGCAATTTACTACTCCTTACAATTAACTTTTACTTCACATGTAACCTGGCACTTTAACAGATTTATTCCACAACTGCTGCTATTACCGGAGACTACATTGGTCAAAACAATATAACGGTCTCAATCATTATTTGCTCTTTTATATGGCACTTAACAGAGTATCCAGTTATTTAATGAAAGTTAAATTTTAAGTAAGTGCATATATATGCTTTTATCATTAAAGATTGTGGCCACAATATTTCTAATATTTTATTGTGAATCTATTTTAAATCTTGTATTATAAATAAATTGTATGTTTTATACGAGCTGTCCTTTGTTTTTTTATTTTCAAACAAGCTTTATTGGTAAGAAAAGCGATGATACAGTTAACAGATCAGTTAGACAATCATTATAGTACTAACATAGGCTTGTATTTAACAGTATGTCCTTAAGCTCATGAGAGCCACATCTGGCTGAAGTACTCAAGCCAAGAAGTCATGTCATCTTCTCAACAATTACAGCTTGTTGTTGATACATTAACTTTGAGCTTGTCTCAACGAGCTCGTTGTGGTATATAGTCCATATCATCAAACAAACGTATTCATTGAAATTTAACATCAGGTTCCTGGTTATCTTAATCATAAAGGTACTCGGCTTATTTGCTACATATAGCTGAGGTTATTTTAGTTCCTGATGTTACCACCCAAACGGATGTATGAAGAGGAAAACAGAGTGAATAGTATCATAGGAGTTAAAGAGAAAGGTGACGAGAGAGGAAATGGAGGGGAATAGGTATGGGGGAGGGAAGAGAAAAAAATGGGGGTAGGGGAGAAGAGGGGAAAAAGGGGGTGGGGTGGCAGGGGATGAAGGGAAGGCGCAGCATCTCATGCGGGTGGGGCAGGGCCTGATAGTAGTCTAGTAAGCTAAGTTATAACCCTCTGCCCGTCCAAGTCAACGTCATTATGTCATGTGTAGCTAGTTTGCCCACTTTAAGATAACGGTATCTTTCTAGTCTAAGCAATTCCCTGGCCTTCCATTCCTGTAAACTCTGGATTTTTTTCCAGTGCACTGGAATTAGCCCCTTCACACTATTCAGCATCAGCAAGAGGAGTAGGTACTTATCTTCCCCAACAATCTTGGGTAGATTGTGATAAATCAGATATGAAGGTTTTGGCGGAATAATAATGTTAAGAATTTTGCTCATTTCTCCCAGCACCTCCTCCCAGTAAGGTTTTATATGTAGGCAGGACCACCAAACATGGAGGGTTCCCTCTCCTCCACAGCCTCTCCAGCACCCCCCACTAGCATGTAGGTAAATTGTGTAATCGTTGGGCTGTCATGTACCACCTACTTAACAATTTATAATGCGCTTCTTGTATTCTCATCGAGACTGAGGCCATTTTTGCTCTCCAAAAAAATCTTAATATATTCCTTATCCTCTATCTCTTGACCAAGTTCAGCCTGCCGGGCCGAAACGTATGTCGGGAGGATAGATTCCCCCCCTTCGTCATGAGTAGTTTGTATAGTTGTGATATTAGATGTGCTGGAGTCTGTGACATTGTACAAAGTATTTCAAAAAGTGATCTACGTCTCGCCAATGCTGGTTTTCCTTTGTGTGTTTTGAAATAGTGTGTTATTTGTGCTATTCTATACCAAGATGTGAAGATATCTGGGGCCCAATCAGAGAGTTCAGCCTGTGTTTTGAGTTTGCCTTGGTGCAATATATTGGCTATGGAGACCTCTGTTAGGGTGTAGAACTCCCCCGGGACATGTGGTTTATATTCCATGCCCAAGTCTGGGTTCTCCCGAATGGGGGTGTTTGGTGAGTAAAAAGTAGATAAATGTGAGTCTTCACTAATCAGTTTGTCCCACCTCTTGAATACTTCTATTGTCATGGGGTAATGTGTGATGGTAACCGGGCGATTTTTTTTTTTTTTTGTGTGGAGACCCAAGCTAGAGCTCCAACATTTCCACGCCTTAGAATGTCGTTATCAATCTGTACCCATGCTTTGTTATGCAGGTTTTGGCTCCACTCTACTAGTCTCTGTAGAGAGAGAGCTCTCTGATATTCCCTCAAAAGAGGGATCCCCAGTCCTCCTCTGTCTCTGGGCATGTAAGTAGTATGCTTTCTGATTCTGGGCTTCAGCCCGTTCCAAATATAAGCTTCTATAGCTGTCTGGATTTGCTGTATATATTGTGTTGCTGGTGAAATTGGGACCGTTTGCATCACGTATAACACTCTCGGTAGGATATTCATCTTAACCACCCTAATTCGACCCATCCATGAGATGGTCTTGTTTCTCCAGTTAGATAGACTCAGCGTCTGCTTTAACCGTACCCTCTCTATCATATGGTGTACATAAGCCTTCAGCTTTTTCCTTCCAATCGCTCTGGCTAGTAACCTTCCGGCCTTGTCCCCCTGCTCAAAATAAAGTTGCTTCAGTTTCAAAGCTTTTTTTTGATAGTCTTCCTGTAAAAACTGTAACAGGTCTTCTCTGGCCGAGGCCAACACCCTCATCCTAGCCTTGTCATTCGGTTGTGTTTTGTGGTTTTGCTCTGCTTTCCCGACTTGAGTCAACCTAGTCTGATACCGTTCTCTCCTAGCTTTTATTTAGGCCGGATCTCCTCTTAATCAGGAGGCCCCTGATAGTACACTTATGCACTTCCCTTATATAGTAGTGTTCTCATTGTTTTCGTTTACATTAAGGTGAAAGAATTCTGTTATTGCTCTACATATATCGGAGCTGAACACTGGGTCATCCAAAAGCGTGCCATCAAGTCTCCACATATAGGGTGTGACTGGGACATTAGGCCATAGGATAGAGCAGGCGACTGGGGCATGGTCTGATTATGTGATCCCGTAAATATTGCTGCTTTTAGTGAACATGAGGCCTGTGGTATCTGTGAACAGGTAGTCAATCCTGGAATATTTTCTATGAGGATGTGAGTAAAAGGTATAATTTTTAACTGATGGATGGTGTGTACGCCAGATGTCATGTACCGCTAGCTCTGCTAGTGAGGCAGTCGTACGTCTCAGTACTTTGTGGGGAGTGCTGGAGATACCACTGGATGTATCGAAAGGTGCGTTAAAATCCCCCCCACAAGGTACAATACACCCACCCGCATCTCAAGTATTGTACAAATGACTCGGGAGAAAAAGGTGCTGGGACTGGTTGGGGCAGTATACATTTGCAAGTATAATGGGTCTGCCATACATGGAGCCAGTTATCACTAGGTATCTGCCCTCTGGGTCTTTATACATCTGTAGGATCTGAAATGGTATTTTTGCGTGTAAGATAATTCTGACCCCGTTTTTTTTTTGGTAGGCACAGAAGCAAAGAATGCGTTGGGGTAATGGCGACTGTACCATTTCGGCTTGTGTGCTGCTGAAAAGTGAGTTTCTTGAAGGTAAATTATGTCCCCACCCATTCTCTGCATGTCTCGCAAAACTATTGAGCATTTATTGGGGCTGTTTAGGCCCTTGACGTTTATGGACATGAGCTTGATGTGTTGGTTCCGATTAAGTGTCATGGTATATGAGCTCCGTAGGGGAAGAGGGGCAAGTATATGCGGGAGTGGAGGAGAGAGATGAAGGAGAAAAAAAGAGGAGGGGAAAAGGAGGAGGGGGAAGAGAAGGGAGATTAAGGGAATAAAGGAAAGAAGATGGGAGTGTAGGAGGGGAAGGTGTTTTCTCTAAGGAGACAAGTAGAAGTAAGAAGAGATAAAATGTACTGTGTCTGGTGCACAATATAACAATACAATAATCAATATCAGTAAATTCTATATTAATGTAAACTTTAACAATTACTATAACGGATCAGGGGTAGTTATATAACTTTCGCAAGTTATATAAACATTTAACGTTTTCTTATTAAATAAACGTCTTCCATGTAAACAAATTTCTTAACAAAACTAGTTCCCTATTAACTAAAGTGCAATGATCGCTTTGAATCAGTATCTTAGTGTTTATTTGCCTGAGTGCTGTTTTGTATCTGCTATATAGAAGGTAGTGTGCGTCTCTCTGCCGCGCTGTGTTCTCTCCCTGCTCTTAAGTGCTTATGTCCGAGCCTATAATGGCGGGGGTTTCCCCATTGAGGGCAGCGCTAGTCATGTAAGTATAAGTTGGTAAAATAAGATTGAGTCTGGGGTCTGCTGTTATCCCCATTTTGTCTACTTTATTTACAGCTGTAGGGGGTGCAGAAGTTCCTTGAATGCAATAGGCATATCCAGACCCTAAGGGCACAGTCCTGTGTGTGGGTTAGGTGTGGTGAATGTAATTCCTGCAGTTATATCTCTCCTGATCCTTCTGGTATTCCAGTGACAGGGACATCCCCCGAGTGACATCATCTCTGAGTGTACATAACAGGAAGTCCCCCCCTAGACTATCGAAGCGACACTCAGAAACAGCTGTACGGGGACTACCTAAGGCTTTAGGTCTTAGGTTTGTAGTCTAAGTGTCATTTCTGATATTTTTGAATCCTAGTCTAGGAGCTACAGGAGTGAAGTCCCACCCATACCCCCCCTCTATCACAGTATCAAGTGCAAGTATTTAATAGGAGTTCGAGATGTATGGGTCTTTCAATCTAGTCTACTCAGATTTGAGTGTGGCGTTCACGTTATGGTTTGCAGAGTATAGACTTTTGTGTGGTGTGCACTAAGTTTGTCTCTTCCCATTAACTTTTGATATATTACAGAGACTAAGTGTCTGTGTTAATCACATCAGTTTCATTGTAAAGGTGTGTGGTGTGCCTTTGGAGTACCAAGAAGTATCCTTCTTATGATGATGAAACAGAGCATACAGAATATTAGCAGTTACCTGGTATTTAAACTTTTAACTCAGTATCAACATAGGACCTGTAAAGCTACCCTGAGCCTCCAAGGAGGGTCCCCAGGGGCAGCGAAGCATCCATAGTGGATAAATTCATTCCTCAGGTGCTGATCAGTTTGTGCTCTCCAGCCCATCAGCCAGGGAGCTGCTGGTTTTTGCATGGTTTCTTCTGGGAGGGCCCTGAGGGGCCTCATCTGTACCCTGTGGTGGGCAAATGTTAAGGCCCAGTGCTTGGTTGAAGTTGGGAAGATCCTCTGGTTTTGAGGACGGGTGAGGTGTTATTCTTTGTGGCAATCAGGCAGGTAGGAAAGCCCCATCTGTAAGGTATTCTTTTCTCCTTTAGCACTGATGTGACGAATCTCAAGTCCCTTCGTTTCTGCAATGTCGTGGGGCACAAATCTGAATAGACCTGGACCTCTGAGCCCCTGAACTCAAGTGGGTGTTTCGCTCTGGCAAGTCTTAGAGTTTCTTCCTTATCCCTGAAGGATAAAAACTTCATTATTATATCCCTTGGAGGTGCTCTGCTTGGTGGCTTGGGGCATAGGGCCCTGTGGGCTCTCTATCTGTACGTCTGGAGCAGTATAGTTGTTTTTGAGGTATCTAATGAACTCTTGTATATAGTTCTGTAGAGCAGGATCGACTGCCTCTGATATCCCCCTCAGTCGAAGGTTATTCCTCCTGCTCCTATTTTCCAGATCCTCTATGCAGTCCATAAGTGTTTGCACCGTACCCTCTTGGGCTTGCATATAACTGGTCTGATGTTGTAAGTCAGAGCTAAGGGTTTCTTGTCTTTCTTCCATTTGGGTGACATGTTGATCCACCGCAGCAATGTCTCTTTTCATCTCCCCAAACATGGTTTTAAAATCCTGCATGGCTTATTTTATGTCCTTCTTTGAGGATAAGTGCCTTATGTATTCTTTTGTAAGATAGTTTTGGGTCTGGGTTCGGGGCCCGGGGTCATGTACCTGGGCCATGGTAATTTGCATGGGTGGGTTATGAGTGGTCCCAACACAGAGCAAAGCTGGTTCTGCTGGGATCAGATAATTCTCCATGTATGAGGCGTGTGAGCTTCGAAGTGACTTAGCGTTTCTTTTGCTTGCCATTACATATAGCAGTGTCTTTCTCTAGGAGGATCCGAATCTCCCTTGACCCTTTGTATTCTTGTTTCTAATCTGAAAAGGGACGTATCCGTTCAGTTCTAGTTTATTTTATTGCTCTTCTGATAAAGTGCAGTTGATCTGCTGTATAGGAGCTGCGTGCTATGCACAGTGATATGTTAAGTTTTCTTGGCAAGCTGCGATTCTACCCTTGCATTTGTGAAGTGAAAATTACTGCACCGCCATGCCTCCCTCGTCTGGTCCCCCACCCTTTCCGATGGTATCCTCACTGTCCTGTCGGGCCCCTGATTAGTGATATATCTGCATCAGGTGGTTGCGATTTTATCCTGGCTGAGTTTAATATGTCTTGTGCCCCAGGCCTAAGTACTAAGAGCCCCGGTCTGGCCACGTGGGTGGGGCTTGGGTTTAGTCCATGAGGTTGTATGTTAAGGTCTTAATGGGGGTCTTTGTGAGGCTTAATGGGGATGCTGCTGTCTGGTCCGGGGGAAGCATGGGTTAAGTACCTGGTATCCACAGTAAGTCAGCTTGTTTGACCGTTATTTTCGCAATTCTGGTTACCGGGAAGTCATGCAGAGTAGTTTCCTCTCTGTGAGTGCAGCTACATGCTGATTATGGCGTCCGGTGCTCAGCAATACTCAGCGTTACTTGTTAAGTTGGGGCTCAGCTACCTTCTCAAGTATATTTCAGTGGGTTTAGTCGATTGGGAGACATTGATTTTATGCGATGAGCAACAGGGAGTACAGAGCTCTAACAAAGTGCAGCCATCTCAGATCGTGGCTAGGCTCCGCCCCCCAGCTGTCCTTTTATCCATAATACCTAGCTTTTTTTAGCGCTCCCTACACCTTGTTCTTATTTCTTTCTTTTTTTATTGAAATTTGCACACAATAGACAAAAAAAGAAAGATACAACCATTAGAAACAGATCACAACCGATCTATACAAAGTCCGTAGCATCCGTTTAAGAAACAGCATACATTTCCATTCAACAGGACTTGTGATTATGCAAGGCACATAATGAAACAAAGCTGTATCAGGTGTGCCTGAAAAGGAAAATAAAAGTCTTACATGCCCATCATCACTTAACTAAAATAAAAAACAAACAAAAAAAAAAACAGCAGTGAGTCTGGGGCCCAAGTCTAAGGGTAAAATGAACTAGTGGGCCTCCACTCAATCTGATGGCAATGGGCACTCTTAATTACGCATAATTGGAGGGTATCCTACATTCGCTCTTCAAAAGAGCTCATAGGGTATATGAACAAGGGTGAGTAAATTATCAAAAGTTTGACAGTGTAGAAATAATTGACTGAGAATATTAGCATTCTTCTCATGAGGGAAGATGGGGGGAGAGGGTGGGGTATAGGGGTAAGAGGGGAACTAGGGATAGGAGGGTAGAGAAAACAAAACAAAAAAAAAACAGAGTCTCTGTCCTACTGAAACACTCCCAACCGGTCCGAGCAGGGTAGCTTAGGCTAAACACACACTGGTCTATCAAAATCCTCTCTGTCTAAGTTAACTAGAGTATGAGTTTACCTATTACTGGCATGAAATCCAGTCTGACAATGTCTCCCAGTAAAGCTCCATCCCATTGGTTTCTCCGGCGACATATTTTTCCATTGTCGCAAAATGGTTAACCAAGTCGCAGACACCATTTAATGTTGGAGGTTCTACCTGTTTCCAGACCCTAGTGATGCATAACTTGGTGGCTGCCGAGATGTAAACAAGAAATCTCCTAGAAGACAAAGGAATAGAACGTGGGAAGATGTGAAAGAGTGCCATTTGGGGGGGTCAAGCTTAATTCAATATTGAGTGATTTGAGAAGCAACTCAACATCTTGCCAAATCGGAACAACCTTCTTACAAGACCACCATATGTGTAAGTCTGTGCCCAGCTGACCACAGTTTCTCCAACATTGGGGGTTACTATTCGAGTACATCTTGGCTAGTCTCACTGGAGTCCTATGCCATTTCAAAATTACCTTTATATATGTTTCCAGGACTGTCACACAATGGAGGTTTTTTTTGGCAAGCGAGATCGCTGAAGAGATCTCACTGTCCAGGATCACAGCATCCAGCTCTCTGCTCCAGGCCCTAATCTGCCATGGAAGCTCTAATGTATGGTCTTTCAGAAGAGCAGCATAATGGAAGGACAGACGTCTGGACATGACCTTGCCCCAGACCCATTGCTCCTCCCATGTAGTCTTTTCCCTTAGCGCCGTTTTAGGGAAACCTCTAGATCTGACTAGGCTCAATATTCGGAAACTCTCGAATCGGAACCATAGCGGGTTCACACCAGAAGGCCCGCACAATTGCGAAGTGGAAATGAGAGCTCCCGACTGTCAGGGTTTTTTCCCTGTTGTGTTTGCCATGTGCTGCTCACCTATTACTCACCTCTCTTCCTGACTTGGTGCATTGTGGGGGATGCTGCTCATTGCCTGCACTTCCTTTTATGGCCAGACTGTTGTGCATCATCCATGTGAGACAGGATGCGGTCTCAGAATTGTGATGTCATCACTTATTATTTAAAGGGCCTCTGTTCAGTATGCTTTGCCCTTGCGTTGTCTCAGACCTGTTTGTGAGAGCTCCTGTGTTTTACCTGGCTGCCTGACGTCCTTCCTGGTTCCTGATCCCTGGCTTGTTCCTGACTCTGCTGTTTTCCTTGTTCCTGATTCCGGCTCGTATGACTATTCGCTTTGGCTCCTGACTACCAGCTCTGGTTTTGACTCCTGGCTTGTTATTTGACTTGTGGACTTTTTTTTATTTTTTGCTATTAATAAAGGTGTGATTATTTTTGCACTTCTCATCTCAGTCTGATTCCTGGCACCCTTACATTACGCAAGGGCCATGAATCCTGATGGTGCTAATAATCCACCTTTACCTGCCATCATTTCCAGGATGGATGAACAGGATCACCGCTTGGATCAATTTGCACTAGCCCTGCAAACCCTGCTGACTCGCACTGCACATTTGGACCAAAGTGTCCCGCAAGTTATGGCTGCTCCTGTTTCTACAGCTGCACCTATGCCTACCAGGAGCATGTCCGGTTCTGCACCTCTACTTCAGCGATATGGAGGCGATCCTATTCAGTGCAGAGGGTTTTTGAACCAGGTGGGCATTTACTTTGAGATGTTACCTCAGGCGTTTCCCTCTGACAGAGCTAAGGTGGGATTTCTCATCTCGTTACTCTCTGACACAGCCCTTGCCTGGGCTAATCCCTTGTGGGAGACTAATAAACCTGTGATTTCAAATTACCCTGAATTTGTGGCCTCCTTTCGAAGGGTATTTGATGTTCCGGCTCGCTCCTCCTCTGCTGCTAAACGACTCATGTCCATTCAGCAAGGTACAAGATCTGTTGCTCAGTATGCTATTGAGTTCCGTACACTTGCCGCAGAGGTAGGTTGGAACAATGAAGCCCTTGTTGCCGCCTTCTTTCATGGGCTCTCTGATGCGATCAAAGACTAAGTTGCTGCCAGAGATTTACCAGAGAATCTCGAGGCATTGGTGTCTTTTTTGATCCTAATTGACATCAGACTCAGAGAGAGGCCCTCTTTCAAGGAGCGCTTGCGGAAGCCTCCTGTTCCATTGTCTCCTACGTGTTCGTTCCCACCCATGCCTCCATCTCCTCCCATGCCCTGGTCCTGAGTCACCAGGTACTGCTGAGCCGATGCAGCTGGGATTCACGCGTCTCTCCGCAGTGGAGAGGGCCTTTAGGAGGAGGGAGGGGCTCTGCTTCTATTGTGGGTTACAGGGCCACCTTTTGTAGTCTTGTCCTACACGGCCAGGAAACGCTCACACCTAAGGTCCTGTCGGGGGCAGACCTTGGGTGGTTTATCCTCGTCCCCGGAACTACTTAAGGAGAAACCTTTGGTCACGGTTGTCCTTTCCTGGGTGGACTCCTCCATAGTCACTCAGGCTCTTGTTGACTCCGGTGCTGCGGGCTATTTCATTGACAGTGCCTTTGTATCAAAGCACTCCATTCCTGTTTTGCCTCGGTCCGTTCCGCTTGCTATTGAGGCCATTGATGGGATGCCCCTTCAGCCCGCACTCGTTATTCACGAAACTGCTCCGTTGTCCATGGCTGTTGGGGGCTCTCCATTTTGAAACCCTCCAGTTCCAGGTGATAAACTCTCCGCATTTTCCGGTTGTTCTGGGTTTTCCCTGACTCCAAAAGCACAATCCCAGTCTCGACTGGCGCAGGTCCGAAATTTTGTCGTGATCCCCGCAATGTATTTCCACTTGTCTTCGGAAACCAAGTTAAAGTCTTGTGCACTTCTTCGGTATCTCAATTGCCAGAGGAGTACCGAGAGTTCCTAGACGTGTTTGACAAGGTGCGTGCCGGTACGTTGCCTCCTCACCGGTCTTACGATTGTGCCATAGACCTGCAACCCGGAGCCATTCCTCCTCAGGGCTGGGTGGTACCCTCTGTCTGTTGCAGAGAATTGTGCTACGGAGGAGTATGTTGCCGATGCTCTGTCGCGGGGGATCATCCGCAAATCCTGCTCTCCTGCAGGGGCTGGCTTCTTCTTTGTGAAGAAAAAGGGTGGCGAGTTAAGACCATGTATTGATTATAGGGGTCTTAATCGTCTTACCATTAAGAATGCTTACCCTATTCTGCTTATTACGGAACTCTTTGACCGCCTCAAGGGAGCTACGGTCTTTACTAAACTTGATTTGAGAGGAGCGTACAATCTCATTAGGATTAAGGAGGGCCACGAATGGAAAACAGCATTTAACACCAGGAGCGGGCATTATGAGTATCTTGTAATGCCCTTTGGCCTATGTAATGCTCCTGCTGTTTTCCAGTAATTTATTAATGATGTCCTACGAGATATGTTGCAACAGTGTGTTGTGGTGTACTTAGATGACATCCTCATACACTCACCCACACTTGAGGCTCATCGTTCTGATGTTACACGGGTACTTCAGAGAGTATGTGAGAACGGCCTGTTTTGTAAACTCGAGAAATGTGAGTTCCATAAGACTCAAGTAACCTTCCTAGGTTATGTTATCTCCGTTGCAGGGTTCTCCATGGATCCTGACAAGTTATCTGCAGTTCTGCAGTGGCCTCGCCCAGTTGGTCTTCGGTCTATTCAATGTTTTTTGGGGTTCGCCAATTACTATAGAAAGTTTATTACAAACTTTTCTTCCTTGGTCAAACCTATCACAGACATGACCCGTAAAGAGAATGATCCACTCCTTTGGTCACCTACTGCCATTAAGGCCTTTGATAGTCTTAAGACTGCCTTTGCTGCCGCTCCAGTTCTGGCTCATCCTAACCCTGTCCTGCCTTTCGTTCTTGAGGTCGATGCGTCTGAGACTGGAGTAGGTGCCCTCTTGTCTCAACTACGCCTAACGGTTCTTTGCATCCGTGTGGTTTCTTCTCTAGGAAATTGTCTCCAGCGGAGTGCAATTATGAAATTGGCGACAGGGAATTACTGGCTATAATTTTGGCACTTAAGGAATGGAGGCATCTTCTCGAGGGTACTAGCGTGCCAGTGCTCATTCTTACTGACCACAAGAATTTAACTTATCTATCTGAAGCAAAACATTTGTCGCCCCGACAGGCCAGATGGGCGCTATTTTTGTCTCGGTTTAATTATGTGGTCTCCTACCTGCCTGGTAGTAAGAATGTTAGGGCTGATGCCCTCTCTCGAAAATGTTTGCCTCTGTCCAAGGAGGAGTCTGTACCTACTCCTGTTATACCTCCTGACCATATTTTGGCTACCATACGTACTAATTTGACTTCTCCTTTGGGGGAGGAGATCCTGGCTGCACAAACCAATTCACCGAAATGTCCAAGAAATATCAGTCAGCACCTGAACTACTTGCACGCCATGTAGGGGTACCACCAAACCCTACTAAATGCAGTGAAAGTCCAAGAAATATGGCAGCAATCAGTAGTTAACAAATGGTCTTTATTAGAGCACAGCAAACAAAACAATGCTTCCTAATGATATCATTAATCCTATAACTCTGACAGTTGTATTCTGACACAAAAACCATTCTTTTAGACTCACCCCTTCTTTCTACCTTACTTTTTTTGGGGGGTATATGGTTTGATTGATTAGGGCTGACATTGGTAGCTCTAGGATTAGGGATGGTCAGAGATTTTTGACTGACAGGAATAGGGGTTGTTTTCCATGCCTGGGATGTTCATGTTGTGGCAATATGATTAAAGGATCTGTCTTTTATCATCCCAGTTCAGGCAAAAAATATCAGATTAGGGACTTCTATACCTGTCATTCAAAATTTGTAATTTACTTAATCAAGTGTCCTTGTGGGCGGAGCTATGTGGGTGAGACCACCAGGCCCATTAGGGATAGAATAGTGGAGCATAAGAGCTCTATTAGAACAAAGAATGAAAAGTCTCCGGTTGCCTGTCACTTTAATTCAGTAGGACATGCCATTAATCAACTCCGCTTTCAAGTTATTGATTTTGTCCCTATCCCTAGGAGAGGAGGTAATAGGGAGTTGATGCTCCATCAAAGGGAGAGATTCTGGATTTTTGAATTGAACACCCTCCAACCTATGGGTCTTAATAAAGATTGGGACTTGTCAGTGTTCCTATAGAATAAATTTGGTTTTTTTCTGTGCTGATGTTCTTTTTTTGCAAAGTAATGTTTGCATTCCCAATAATGATTAATCTTGGTTTACAAGGATTGATTCTTGCACCATGTGTATATATAGTTAAACATTGTATCAATTTTGATTGTATATATTGAATGTATATTGAAACAATTTAATATATTTTTAACCTGTATCTTTGTAATATACTGATGTGGTAAAAACTTTTATAATGTCCCAAGGAAATGAATGGGTTAAAATGTATCCTATACAGGAGGAAATTACTCTCTGCTGCCATCTGGTGGATGTGGGTATATTAAGAAGCTTGTTACCACAGTTTTTTATGCTTGACAAAGGGAGGAAGCTCCCGAAACATTGCTGTTTTATTTGCTGTGCTCTAATAAAGACCATTTGTTAACTACTGATTGCTGCCATATTTCTTGGACTTTCACTGCATTTAGTAGGGTTTGGTGGTACCCCTACATGGCGTGCAAGTAGTTCAGGTGCTGACTGATATTTCTTGGACATTTCATTGTTTGGTACCACTGTCTTTCCGTGCACCTGTTGAGAAAATTATCCTATTAAAATGGAAGAAGCACAGCAAAGTTGGAAAACTTTTTCATACTCTGATACAGAGGCTGCAAGGATCACTACCTTAACTAAAGGTTCCAGAACATTTTTGAAAATGGCACCATCAGAATCTGTTTCTAAGGACTATGAGAAACTGGCAAAAAAGAAATTGGCTTATGACCTGCACGCTACCACACTGAGTGAGTACCATAGGGTGAAGCGGATCCCCCGGGGTCTGAGAATGACTGCCCGCCCGACATTAATGAGGGATAACAAGTTCTATTGTGATGTATTCAAACAAATACTAAATAAATGTTCAATGGACTTGTTGGTTCTCACTGTGGATTGTTTGAATAAAGAAACAGCGGAGCAACAAATGAAACTTAAAGAAATGGAGTCGGAAATTGTTAACAGCTTACCGACTGAAGAATCATCTAAGCTGCTTACCCAGGTTGAGACCACTGTGGGAGACTTGAAGAAAACCATAGAAATACGCAAGCGTACTAAATTTGCCCGGGACGAGCAGGATTATTCCCTGGGAAGGGTGTACAGATGGCGTTACGATCCGGAGGGCACTTCCAGGCGAGGGACTTCCGGTAGAGGCAGACGTCACTTCTGGGCGCCTACACGCAGCAACAGTGGGTCCGGCTCTTCAGATATCTCGGCGGGGGACTCCGATGTCGACTCCATCGTGGAGGGCGGAAACACCACCGCAGGAGGAAAAGAGAAACCTCAACGCCCATTTCGCTCTGTCAGAAAGAAGCAGAAATAAGGCCGGTAAGATCGGGGCCAATAATGGAGGATAGCGTTAACATGATTGGGCATAATAGTGATGAACTCACATTACATGAAGGACTTGTCCGTTTACCATCTGGGACTGCCTCCTCTTATTGTGTATCCCAACCGAGTGTTAAAAATATAAATAATGACATGGTGTTAAATATTTCTAAAGCAGAAATTTCTGATGTTGAGTTAGCTGTACTTAATAAAGGTTTGTCGTATTGCCCTAAGAATAATTGCAACTTTTTTCAATTATCCAAAGATTTATTCAGATTCTTTAGGAATATTAGGCTAAAGATGTTTGCCTTTGACAATAAATGCATATCCAGAAATGTGAATGTGGCTAATAGATTAAGTCTGAAAGAGGTTGGTTTGAGAAACAAAAGTACGTTTTTACCAGCCCAGAATCACCATGGGGTTGAAACCTTTGTAAAATTGGTGATGCAGGATATAGATTGTTTAAAAGACAAGGTCCTGAAAAAAAGAAATTCAAAGGGTGTTAATAATAAAGGTAAATATATACTTACTGCTGAGATTGTTGGCAATAATGAGGCTAAATTAAAATATAAACACATTTTGAATAATTTTTCTAAACAAGACCGATTAGCCTTGAAATCTTTATCATCTAAGGATAATGTCATTTTGAAAAAAGCGGATAAAGGTGGTGCAACGGTAATCATTGACAAAGATTTTTATATTGGAGAAATTAAAGGTCAATTAAATAATGAACATGTGTACAGAAAACTTGTTAATAACCCTGTTTTTCTAATACAAAATGAGCTGAGGAACACTTTGACAATTGCCCAAAAAAATGGAATTATTGATAAGGATTTGCTTAAATTTTTTGATGTACCATATCCACGTACACCTGTACTTTATACGTTACCTAAGGTACATAAAAATCTTGAAGCACCTCCTGGACGTCCAATTGTGTCTTCTATTGGAGCCATTACATCCAACATTTCTATATATTTAGATAAAATCTTGAGACCCTATGTAGAGAAGACTAGCTCTTTTTTAAGAGACACAAGTGATTTCTTACTTAAATTAGAAGCTTTGAATTTGGAGACCAGTAAGTTTATCATATATAGTTTGGATGTAGAAAGCCTTTATACCTCAATCACGCATGTGAGTGGTATGGGGGCTGTGGAATCAATTTTGTGTGCCTATGGTGACTTTTCTGATAACCAGATTGAATTTTTTCTTAAATTGTTGGAATTTGTTTTATATAATAATTATTTTCTTTTTGGGGATGATTATTATTTACAGATTCAGGGGACAGCCATGGGTTCCAGCGTCGCCCCCAATTATGCTAATTTGCTGATGGATGCTTTTGAAGAAAGATTTGTATATTCCAATAAAGATTTCATTCAGTATGGCGCCTGTTGGTGGCGCTATATCGATGACATCTTTGGCATTTGGTTGGGCGACGCTGGAACCCTTAGGGCCTTTATTAATTATTTGAATAGTTCAACTGTACATTTAAAATTTAAGTTGTCTTTTAGTGAAGAAGAAATTGTATTTTTGGATACCAGGGTTGTTAATACAGGAGGATCTCTGACTATTGATTTATTTCGAAAACCTACTGACCGTAACAGTATTTTGCACTTTGATAGTGCTCATCCTCTATCCTTGTTAAAGGCTCTACCTAGGAGCCAATTATTAAGGGTCCGTAGGATTGTTACTGACCAACAGTTATTTGATTTGAGGTTAGGGGAAATGATGAATCGCTTTTTAGAGCGTGGCTACCCCAAAACATTGTTGGAGAAAGAGGCTCAATCTGTCTCTCTTATTCCTAGGGCTTCACTGTTGTCCACTGAACCAAAAAACCATATACCCCCCAAAAAAGTATGGTAGAAAGAAGGGGTGAGTCTAAAAGAATGTTTTTTGTGTCAGAATACAACTGTCAGAGTTATAGGATTAATAATATCATTAGGAAGCATTGGCCTTTATTGTCCAAATGCTATCCTAATATTTCTGAGTTTGTGGAGAATCCAATGCCTGCTTTTAAAAGGGGCTATAATTTGCAACAAAAGTTGATTAGGGCTGACATTGGTAGCTCTAGGATTAGGGATGGTTAGAGATTTTTGACTGACAGGAATAGGGGTTGTTTTCCATGCCTGGGATGTTCATGTTGTGGCAATATGATTAAAGGATCTGTCTTTTATCATCCCAGTTCAGGCAAAAAATATCAGATTAGGAACTTCTATACCTGTCATTCAAAATTTGTAATTTACTTAATCAAGTGTCCTTGTGGGCGGAGCTATGTGGGTGAGACCACCAGGCCCATTAGGGATAGAATAGTGGAGCATAAGAGCTCTATTAGAGCAAAGAATAAAAAGTCTCCGGTTGCCTGTCACTTTAATTCAGTAGGACATGCCATTAATCAACTCCGCTTTCAAGTTATTGATTTTTTCCCTATCCCTAGGAGAGGAGGTAATAGGGAGTTGATGCTCCATCAAAGGGAGAGATTCTGGATTTTTGAATTGAACACCCTCCAATCTATGGGTCTTAATAAAGATTGGGACTTGTCAGTGTTCCTATAGAATAAATTTGGTTTTTTTTCTGTGCTGATGTTCTTTTTTTGCAAAGTAATGTTTGCATTCCCAATAATGATTAATCTTGGTTTACAAGGATTGATTCTTGCACCATGTGTATATATAGTTAAACATTGTATCAATTTTGATTGTATATATTGAATGTATATTGAAACAATTTAATATATTTTTAACCTGTATCTTTGTAATATACTGATGTGGTAAAAAACTTTTATAATGTCCCAAGGAAATGAATGGGTTAAAATGTATCCTATACAGGAGGAAATTACTCTCTGCTGCCATCTGGTGGATGTGGGTATATTAAGAAGCTTGTTACCACAGTTTTTATGCTTGACAAAGGGAGGAAGCTCCCGAAACGTCGCTGTTTTGTTTGCTGTGCTCTAATAAAGACCATTTGTTAACTACTGATTGCTGCCATATTTCTTGGACTTTCAAACCAATTCACCTCCTGAGAAACCTAGTGGTAAGTGTTTTGTTCCTGAGAATCTTCGAACTAAACGTTTGCACACTTACCACTATCCTAAAGCCGCAGGTCACCCAGGCAAGAACCAAATGATTTGGTCTGTCACTCGGCAATTCTGGTGGCCAGGTCTTCGTTCTGATGTTGCTGCGTATGTTGCCTCCTGCTCAGTTTGTGCACAGAATAAGACTCCTCGACGTCTTCCTGTGGGTCTTCTTCAACCTATTGCTAATGGTGAGCGTCCTTGGACACATCTTTCCATGGACTTCATTGTCGAGCTCCCTGTTTCCAATGGCAATACTGTTATCCTTATGGTGGTTGACCGTTTTTCTAAAATATCACATTGCATTCCCTTGATGAAGCTGCCTACCGCTCAGGAGCTTGCTTCAATTTTTGCCCGGCGAGGTCTTCCCTTTACATGGGTTACCCAAGGAGATAGTGTCAGACCGGGGTAGCCATTTTGTCTCCAGATTTTGGCGTTCCTTTTGTGCTCAAATGGGGATCCAGCTTTCCTTCTCCTCGGCATATCACCCTCAATCCAATGGGGCTGTGGAACGGTCTAATCAAGCTTTGGAACAGTTCCTCCATTGCTATGTCTCAGATCACCACAATAATTGGTCTGAACGGTTACCTTGGGCAGAGTTTTCTCGTAATAGTGCTATTAATGCTTCCTCCAAGTTATCCCCATTCATGGCGAATTATGGGTTTCAACCATCCTTGTTGCCCGATTCATTCATGTCTCAGGGTATTCCGGCTTTGGAGGAGCATCTCCGGGAACTCCGTTCCACGTGGGTGCAGATTAAGGATTGCCTTCATCGTTCTATGCAGCGCCAAAAGTTCCAGGCTGATCTTAGGCGTCTTCCCGCACCTTCCTACCAGGTTGGTGAGAGAGTTTGGCTGGGGGATGCTGCTCATTGCCTGCACTTCCTTTTATGGCCAGACTGTTGTGCATCATCCATGTGAGACAGGATGCTGTCTCAGAATTGTGATGTCATCACTTATTATTTAAAGGGCCTCTGTTCAGTATGCTTTGCCCTAGCGTTGTCTCAGACCTGTTTGTGAGAGCTCCTGTGTTTTACCTGGCTGCCTGACGTCCTTCCTGGTTCCTGATCCCTGGCTTGTTCCTGACTGCTGTTTTCCTTGTTCCTGATTCTGGCTCGTCTGACTATTCGCTTTGGCTCCTGATTCGGCTCTTCTGACTACCAGCTCTGGTTTTGACTCTTGGCTTGTTATTTGACTTGTGGACTTTTTATTATTTTATTTTTTGCTATTAATAAAGGTGTGATTATTTTTGCACTTCTCGTCTCAGTCTGATTCCTGGCACCCTGACACCGACAGATAAAGGTCGGACATCTGAAGAATATTTTTCCTATTCAGAAAATCCAGATGCATGTTCGGAGAGTTCCAAAGTAGGCCCCCCAAACCATGAACAGGAGACGGATGTGGAGAAATATCAGTATGGTGACGGTCATGCCAGACGACCAAGGCCTGTTTGACAATGGGATTGTCAATCTGTTTGCTCAATCCAATTGGTAAGGCCAGCTCCTCTAGTCTAAATCAGCCTGGTTTCTCAGATAATAAACCCCACGCCGAGACGTGGGTGAGTCGTGCTGCCTCATAATACAAGTACACATTGGGAAATGCAATACCCCCTCTGGAGAATGGTCGTTGGAGGGTTCTGTACGCAACCCTCGGAATTTTATTCATCCAAACATAGTGTAGGAATGTCTTATGGATTTGATGGAGGAATTTATATGGAATGGTGAGTGGTAAGCACCGAAATAGATAAAGCACCTTCAGAAGAAGAGACATCTTCACCGTGGCTACTCTACCAAGCCACAAAATTTCCTGGTGATCCCACTTCAATGTAAGGGACCTAAGCTCCAGGAGTAGTTTGTCAAAATTCAATTTCACTACTGCGTCGATATCCTCACTCCTAAGTGGGTTAAGTGCCTATCCGACCATTGGAAATCAAAATCTCTCTGCATAGTCAAAAACTGCGCAACTGTAAAGTTCAGGGCATAGGCTTCCGTTTTTGTGATGTTAGATTTGTAGTAGCTAAGCCTACTGAAATGATCAATTAGCCTAAACACCGCCGGGATCGATGACTCCGGATTAGTCAAAAGCAACGTGACATCGTCCACAATCAATACAATTTTTTCTTCATGAGTAGGGTAGAGGACGCCAGTAATCTGATTTGAGCTTCTAATAGCCTGAGCAAAAGGCTCCATCACTAGTTAAAATATCAGGGGCGACAGGGGGCATCCCTGCCTAGTTCCGTTGGAAATGCCAATTTCCGGGGAGCAGAAACCAGGACCCCTGACTCTCGCAAATGGCAGTGAATAAAGAGTTTGAATGGCTGGATAGTAGTGGTAGATGGCGCTGGTCTATTGAGTGATTTTCTCTAGTAAATGAAGAGAAAACAGGCTTGAAGGATATATGGAAGCCAATTGATATGGGTGCAGTATACTCACTCCATAAGATGAATCTGTACAGCTGAAAGGGAACGTAGCATCAAATGACAAGAGTATACAGGTTCCTGGTGTCAGGTACTGAATTTTCAGGTTTATCCAAAAATGGACTATAAATAGAGACCCAAATGACAAAAGTATCCAGTATATAATTGAAAAAATGTAGTAACTTACTCCATAGATAAGGAGATTCCAGCTCAGCACAGCAAAACAAGATCTTGACAATCTTTCAACAAAAAGGTTAAAAGGTTTTATTTGCTCAATGCGTTTCAACGTATTACACGTCTTTATCAAGAGCATACATTAAAACAAGTAAAACCGGTAAGTAAAACCAAATATTGAGTGTGTGAAATTATTTGAGAAGGGAAACCAAAGACGTTCAGCACCTCCCATATGAACTCCCACCTGACCCTGTTGAAGGCCTTCTCGGCGTCTAACGACAGGACCACCAGTGGGGTCCCTAACCTGGTTGCATCCGAGAAAACAGACAGCAATCTCCTCGTGTTGTCTGGGCCCTGACGTCCTTTAGTAATGCCAACTTGGTCAACTTGCAGAAGTTTGGGCAGGAGGTTGACTAATCTATCAGCAAGGAGTTTGGAGTAAAGCTTTGTGTCCGCATTTATTAACAATATCAGACGGTAGCTGCTGCATAGTGACGGGTCCTTGGCGGGTTAAAGGATCGTGATGATTGATGCCTCTAGGTTCTCTCTCAACATCCCTCCCTCTGACTTGATTTCATTAAACACCGGGTGCAGAACCGGTGTCAATTGTCTTATGAACTTTTTGTAAAAAGTCCCAGGGAAGCCATCAGGCCCCGGAGCCTTGTTGTTTTTAAGGTTTCTAATCGCCAATGTGATCTCCTTGGTACTAAATGGTTCCAGCAGAGAAAGCCCATCCTCCTCAGAAAGCGTGGGGAAATGTAGTGTCTGGAGAAACTGGGAAATCTCCAATGTCGGAGCTGCATCCGGAGTTCCACTTTCAGCAATGTTGTACAACTCATCATAGTACGCCGCAAATGCTTTCCCAATTTCATCTGGTGCAAAGGCCTTTGCCCCTTTGTAAACTAAGTACTGAATTCTAGAAGCAGCCGCTCGATTTTTAAGCTTGCTAGCCAGCAGAGAGTCAGCTTTATTGCTCTTGTGATACAAAAGCTGCTCAAAGGTAGATAGAGCCTTTTGAATTCTCCTAAGTTCAAGTTCCTGAATCACACCTTTTATACGCGTAATTTCCGTAGAGTATTGTTCGGAAGGACATTTTCTATTCTGGCATTCAGCTGTTCTCAGCTCACACGACAGTTTGCCCAGAGGGGCTTTATTCTGTTGGTGCAACATCGCTATTTTAGAGATGCAAATCCCACGCAAATACGCTTTCAACGCTGCCCACCTGATTTGGTGGGAGGTCTGACCCTCGCAGTTTACTGCTAAGAACTGCTGAATTTCGTTCTGGAGGGTCTGGATGAATACCGAATCCTTCCAGAGAAATTTAGGGAACTTCCAGGAAGGCTTAACAGAAGGCTTGTCAGCACTTTTAATCTGAACAGAGACAGCATCATGATCAGACCAAACCCAATAGTGGATTCTGGATTCCTTAACCAAGTTCATGGTCCATGAGTCAACAAAAAAGTAATCCAAGCGAGAAAACGACCTATGGGAGGCCGAAAAGTAAGAAAAGTCTCGAGTCTCAGGGTGGCATGCTCGCCAAACATCATATAGGGAACGCTGGAAAATTAAGTTCAGGAACATAGGGGCTATTGAGGTTGTGAAGGAGTCTAGTGTCTTGTGCACTGAAACCCTCTTATCTACATGGATCAGTGTTCCCTGTTTCAACTTATCTACCAAGTCCAGGAATTTCTTTAGGAACCCTATCTGTGCCTGTTTTGGGGCATAGACATTGGTCAGCATGTATAGTTTATTATTTAGCTTACAAATTGGATAAGGAAGCGACCTTCCTCATCTCTTTCCTGGTGAAAAGCTATATTTCAACCAAAATAGAAACATCCCTAGATTTATCCTTATACGTGGAGTGATAGACTTCTGGGAACTGAGGGAACTTAATGGTCGGAATGTGTGAAGACGCCCAATGAGTCTCCTGGAGGAAAACCAGATCACTCCTCCGAGCCCGAAGGAAGTTTCTTAAAAGACAGTGCTTATTGGGAGAATTTAGACCCTTTGTGTTTAAGGTGAGAAAACTTAGAGTCTCTTCTTGAGCCATTTCAAGAAAAAAAAACAAAAGGGAAACAAGAGGGAGGGAAAAAAGGGAAGGAGAGAGGATGCTAAATCTTAGGACTAAAGTCTTTGGACTAATAAATCAACTGAGATGTCCCCAAAAGGGACTTAGATTTACTTACTCACACTGATCATCAACAAGTATTATTTCACTATTCAGTGAAAAACTGAAAAGCAAGAATCTGTGTTCTAGTGTTTACTACGTAAACTTAAAGGGACAGTATACACTCATTTTCATATAACTGCATGTAATAGACACTACTATAAAGAATAAGATGCACAGATACTGATATAAAAATCCAGTATAAAATGGTTTAAAAACTTACTTAGAAGCTTTCAGTTTAGCTCTGTTGAAAAGGCAGTTGGAAAGCCCACTGCAAGTGGGAAATAAGACACTCCCCCCTCCCCCCTTCTTTTGCATATGAAATTGAATTTCATTTTTTCTTTGCATAAATGTTTTGTAGATGATATATTTATAAAGCCCATAAAGTTTGTTTTTTTAAAAAAATGTATAATTTTGCTTATTTTTAAATAACATTGCTCTGATTTTCAGACTCCTAACCAAGCCCCAAAGTTTTATTTGAATACCGTCAGCTACCTACTCCAGCTTGCTCCTGTTTGTGTAAAGGGTCTTTTCATATGCAAAAGAAGGGGGAGTGTCTTATTTACCACTTGCAGTGGGCTTTCCAGCTGCCTTTTCAACAGAGCTAAACTGAAAGCTTCTAAGTACGTTTTTAAACCATTTTATACTGGATTTTTATATCAGTATCTGTGCATCTTATTCTTTATAGTAGTGTCGATTACATGCAGTTATATGAAAATGAGTGTATACTATCCCTTTAAGCGTTGCATAAGTTCAATAGTAATTGGCTTAAAACACATAAAAACACATACTGTTCTAATGAGTGACCTATATGGGGGTTCTGAGAAAATTAAAAGCATAGAGTACTGAAGGCAGGGATAATATAATGTCAGATGGGGTAGAATGTATTATATTCTGGAAGGGTGATCTGACGAGATGTAATGGGGAGGCCTTCGAGTGTAGGCTTAATCAAGAGTCCGCAAGGGGTCTAGTTGAATAACCCAAAATATGGGGCCGTAAGGGGAAGTGGCAAACTAAGAGATAAGGGAATGTAAACAGGCCATTTAAGAATGCATAAAAATGACCTTTACCCGTGCTGGAAGGTGACATAGTGGGCCCCCTCAATATGTCTTAATGCTCTGTTAACTTCAGAAACACGTAGACATGGCATATTATAACATACAGTAAATACAGTAACATTTTAATGATGTATAGATCAATGGCTCATGGAAAGGTAAACACAACGTAATGAAATTAGGCTTAACCAAGTATCTAGAAGGGTATATTATCCAGTCCAATGTAATACAAGCCATACATTGCCAGAGTTTTGTCACAAGCCCTTCGCAAAGCAGTAATAAAGATTATCAAGTATGTGCTCGTAAGGTGTTGAAAATTTTCATACTACAAGATTTAAGCCAAAACAACCATCCGGAACAGGGCCAAAAGGAGCACCAGCATAGAAAGTCATGCTCTTCTAGATTGTCAAACAGGAATATTGCAGCCTGAAATTGTGTCTCGTCATGGCCGCCGCAGTCCCGAAACCCGGTACTGCAATCCCCGTTATAACAAGATAGAACAGCATGTAAGAAAACGTGGAAAAAAGAGTAGACTTAAAAAAAAAGAATGTTACTGGGCTGCCTCACCACCTAGAAGTGGAACCATCTCAGTCAGCACTAATCGCGGCTTAATGGAACAGTTCCTGACTACTTGTCGCAAACCGGGTTGGTGTGGCAGAGCAGCACATTAGGACAAATACAGTACAATGTGAATATAATTAACCAGAAACAAGCATATTTAAGCATAGATATTATTATTATAACTATAACTAACCAAGATATTATTTATAACATACAGTAAATACAGTAACATTTTAGCAACGTATAAATCAAGGGCTCATGGAGAGGTAACCAAAGTATAATGAGAATAGGCTTAACCTAGTAGCTAGAAGGGCAATTTATCTAGAGCCTAATGTAATGCAAGCCATACATCACCAAAGTTTTGTCCATTGCCGCCACCATCAATCCAATTACCTCCATGCACCGAGCCACTGATGGCCGAGGATTGGACTGAAGGGCTCAGCATGTATTAAGAATCTTTAACTTTCTGACAAGAAGATTTTCATGGATATAGAATCTGAGTTCCCAGAAAAGGAACCCTTGTCTGTGGAATTAGTTAACTCTTTTCTAGATTTACCTTCCACCCGTGAGTCCTTAGAAAAGACAGAACTATGTTGGTATGATATCTTGTCATTTGAAAAGACGACGCCTGGATCAGAATATCGTCCAGATAAGGCGCCACTGCAATGCCCCGCGGTCTTAGAACCACCAGCAGAGACCCTAGAACCTTCATGAAGATCCTGGGTGCCATGGCCAGCCCGAAAGGCAGAGCCACGAACTGAAAATGTTTGTCCAGGAAGGCAAACCTTAGGAACTGGTGATGATCTTTGTGGATCGGAATGTGAAGATATGCATCCTTTAAGTCCACGGTAGTCATATATTGACCCTCCTGTATCAATGGCAGAATTGTCCGAATAGTCTCCATCTTGAAGGATGGGACTCTGAGAAACTTGTTTAGACTCTTGAGATCTAAAATGGGTCATAATGTTCCCTCTTTTTTGGGAACCACAAAAAGATTTGAGTAAAACCCCTGCCCCTGTTCCTGTATTGGACAAATTACTCCCATAGTGGAGAGGTCTTGTACACAATGTAAGAACGCCTCTCTTTTTATCTGGTCTACAGAAAATCTTGAAAGAAGGAACCTTCCCCTTAGGAAGGAATTTTTGAACTCTAGCTAATACCCTTGAGACACGATTTCCAGTGTCCAGGGATCCTGAACGTCTCTTCTCCAAGCCTGGACAAAGAGAGAAAGTCTGCCCCTTACTAGATCCGGTCCCGGATCGTGGGCCGCCCCTTCATGCTGTCTTGGGAGCAGCAGTGGGCTTCTTGGGTTGTTTACCCTTGTTCCAAGCCTGGTTGGGTCTCCAGACGGGCTTGGTTTGTGCAAAATTCCCCTCCCGTTTAACAGAAGAGGAAGAGGGGACTGCCTTGAAATTTCGAAAGGAACGAAAATTACTTTGTCTGTCCCTCTGTTTAGATGTTTTGTCCTGAGGTAGGAGGTGAAGCTTGGATTTAGAGGACAAATCCGCAGACCAAGATTTTAACCATAAGGCTCTGCGCGCTAAAATGGAAAAACCTGCATTCTTAGCCGCCAATTTTGCGATCTAGAAAGCGGCATCCGTAACAAAAGAATTTGCCAACTTAAGGGCTTTTATTCTATCCATTATTTCCTCTATAGAAGTCTCAGTCTTAAGAGACTCTTCTAAGGCATCAAACCAAAAGGCAGCCGCAGTTCTAACTGGTACAATGCAGGCCGTCGGCTGTAATAGAAACCCTTGATGAACAAATAGCTTTTTTAGAAGACCCTCCAACTTTTTATCCATAGGGTCTTTGAATGCACAACTGTCCTCAATAGGGATAGTCGTACGCTTAGCCAGGGTAGAGATAGCTCCCTCCACTTTAGGGATCGTTTGCCAAGAATCCCGAACAGAGTCAGCTATAGGATACATTTTTTTAAAATTAGGAGAGGGTGAAAACGGGATACCTGGTCTTTCCCATTCCCGCGTAATAATTTCCGAAATTCTCTTAGGAACCGGAAAAACATCCGAATAAGAAGGAACCTCTAAGTATTTGTCCATCTTACACAATTTCTCTGGCGGTACCACAATAGAGTCACAGTCGTCCAGAGTCGCTAAAACCTCCAGAAGTAACAGGCGGAGATGTTCAAGCTTAAATCTGAAGGACATGACGTCCGAGTCTGTCTGAGGTAACACACTTCCTGAGTCAGAAAGTTCCCCCTCAGACAGAAGCTCCCTAGTCCCCAAATCACATCTCTGGGAGGGCACATAGGAGATAGTCATCAAAGCATCAGAAGTCACAGGAGTCAAAAGGGCTTCTGTCCTGCTGCGTTTGCCTTGTAACACTGACAACTTAGATAAAACTTCTGTAAGAGTGGATTACACAACTGCAGCCATATCCTGCAGAGTAAATGAAGTGGACGCAGTTGAAGAACATGGCGTCGCTTGAGTGGGCGTTAAGGGCTGTGACGCTTGGGAAGAAAGAATTGACATACCCTGAGTCTCATCAGTCTGAGAAACATCCTTAGCAATACCGGGGGTTTCACATTGGCATTTAAACACATGGAACAAGTACTGGCATCAAGGTCATCCATTGTGAAAACAAAAATTTATTTAATTATATAATACACTTCTTATATAGAAAAACCGTTGTAAAATAAAAATACTGTGCCATTAATAAAAAATAAAAATGTTTTGCTTAGGACACTGTGCTATAAAGTTTTAATATTTGCGGCTTTGGAGACCAAAAACAAACACCTAGATTTAGAGTTCTGCGTTAGCCGTCAAAAGCAGTGTTAAGGGGTCCTAACGCTGCTTTTTACCGCCTGCTGGTATTTAGAGTCAGCCAGGAAAGGGTCTACCGCTCACTTCCCTACCGCGATTCCAGGCTACCGCAGATCCCCTTACGCCAATTGCGTATCCTATCTTTTCAATGGAATCTGCCTAACGCCGGTATTTGGAGTCTTGAGAGAAGTGAGCGGTAGACCCTCTACCGACAAAAAAAAGTCAGTAGTTAAGAGCTTTATGGGCTAACGCGTGAATATAAAGCTCTTAACTACTGTGCTCCAAAGTACACTAACACCCATAAACTACCTATGTACCCCTATACCGAGGCCCCCCCCCCCACATCGCCGCCACCTAAAAATTTTTAACCCCTAATCTGCCGACCGGACACCGCCGCCACCTACATTATAGCTATAAACCCCTAATCTGCTGCCCCTAACATCGCCGAGCCCTATATTATATTTATTAACCCCTAATCTGCCCCCCAACGTCGCCGCTACCTTACCTACACTTATTAACCCCTAATCTGCCGACCGGACCTCGCCGCCACTATAATAAATGTATTAACCCCTAAACCGCCGCACTCCCGCATCGCAAACACTATAATAAATAGTATTAACCCCTAATCTGCCCTCCCTAACATCGCTGCCACCTGCCTACAATTATTAACCCCTAATCTCCCGCCTGCACCGTCGCCGCTACTATAACAAAGTTATTAACCCCTAAACCTAAGTCTAACCCTAACCCCCCCTAGCTTAAATATTATTTAAAATAAACGAAATAATATTCCTAAAATTAACTAAATTAATCCTATTTAAAACTAAATACTTACCTATAAAATAAACCCTAATATAGCTACAATATAACTAATAATTACATTGTAGCTATTTTAGGATTTATATTTATTTTACAGGCAACTTTTTTATTTATTTTAACTAGGTACAATAGCTATTAAATAGTTAATAACTATTTAATAGCTACCTAGTTAAAATAAAATAAGTACCAAATTACCTGTAAAATAAATCCTAACCTAAGTTACAATTAAACCTAACACTACACTATCATTAAATAAATTACCTACAATTAGCTAAATTAAAATACAATAAAATAAACTATTCTATAATACAAAAAATAAAAAAGAATTACAAGAAGTTTAAACTAATTGCACCTAATCTAAGCCCCCTAATAAAATAAAAAAGCCCCCCAAAATAAAAAAAATGTTCTACCCTAGTCTAAACTACCAAAGTAATCAGCTCTTTTACCAGCCCTTAAAAGGGCTTTTTGCGGGCATTGCCCCAAAGTAATCAGCTCTTTTGCCTGAAAATAAAAATACAATACCCCCCCCAACATTACAACCCACCCAAACCCCCCTTAAAAAATCCTATCGCTAACCCCCTGAAGATCTCCCTACCTTGAGTCGTCTTCACTCAGCCAAGCCGAATTCTTCATCCAAGGTGCGCAGAAGAGGTCCTTGATCCGGTAGAAGTCTTCATCCAAGCGGGGCAAAAAGAGGTCCTCCATCCGGTAGAAGTGTTCATCCAGGCGGCGTCTTCAATCTTCATCCATCCGGAGCGGAGTGGAGCCATCTTCAACGGAGCAGACGCGGAGCCATCCTCTTCAACCGACGACTTCCCGACAAATGAAGGTTCCTTTAAGAATCGTCATCCAAGATAGCGTCCCTTCAATTCCGATTGTCTGATAGAATTCTATCAGCCAATCGGAATTAAGGTTGAAAAAAATCTGATTGGCTGATGCAATCAGCCAATCAGATTGAAGTTCAATCCGATTGGCTGATCCAATCAGCCAATCATATTGAACTCGCATTCTATTGGCTGATCGGAACATGATCTTCACTGGCTTTGGCTTCCTGGGCTAATTACTGCTGTTTTTTTCTGCACAGCTTTGGGAAAGACTCTCTTTTTTCTTTATATTTAGAAGCATGGATTCAGTATTTCCACCTGTTACAGCATTACCTCCTCCGGGTCCTACTGCTACCCTCCACACAGATGAGGATTCTGGAATACAGACCATGGGAGCACAGATTGGCACAGTCCCCTTTACACAGGATGATGCGGCCAGGAGACCCCTGTGAACTTGTATCATAATCTGTTGAAATTGAAAAAGCGTGAGATAGACCTTATGCTACATGGCAGTTACTTATCTGAGTACCATAGATTGAACCATATCCCTAGGGGCTTTAGAGTTAAAAATATCCCCACCATAGGGAGAGACAATCCGGAGTTCAGGAGAAAGTGGTGCAATATCTTGAATAAATGTTTGTTAGATCTGATATTGCTAGTTGTAGAGGAGGTAACCACAATTCTGGTTAAGGTTAGGGGAGAAATTGTTACCTATGAACAGACACATAATGATACTCTTTCCAGAGACCAACAAGAGAATTGGTTACTTAAACTTAACCAGCAGATTGAAAAATATAGATAAAATTTGTAGTATTCAAGAATAGGAAGTTAGACTCCGTCAGTGCTGATTACACACATGGAAGGGTCTATAAGTGGCTCACCAACACCTCAGAGGGGAGAGTTAGGAGAACACAGAGAACCAGGAGAGTGCAATTTACCACTATTGATACCAGTGGCGCAGAGTCCTCTGACACCGATAGAAGTACGTTACACAATACACAGGTATCTCCTGTTGGTTACACTCCACAATCTACACATGTCACCCCATATACACATCGAGGTCACTCAACACCTGATCATTTTTTAGGGGTGACTACCCGATCACGTGGCAGTGTGGGAGGGGAACGCAGACCACACATTAGGAGGGCGGGGAGGCAGATACAGACCACCCGCCGCAGCCGGCAGAGGATGTAGTGATCAACCTTAGCCAACATATGTTGACCACGATCGAAAGACAGACTCTTAATAAGGGCCTGTCCTTTGTACCTAGCCAGTCTATTTCTGAGTTAGACCTTAAGATTGACCTATATAAATTAAACAGAACCATGAAAATTAAAG